>NC_057949.1:29380040-29510040 GCF_018555375.3 Anguilla rostrata
GCTGGAGAATCGTGCTAACTAGCAAATCCTGGTGACTGGAACAAAATACTGGGGAGGACTTTTGCTTTCTGAACCTGGATTTTCCACCTCTGCCTGAGTGTTGTGGCGCTCTTTGTTCTGCTTGGAGATGCGTGCTATACTGTACTGGTGAACTGAGCGAACACGGGACGAAAGAAAACTCTGCCCCTATTGGTGAAAATAGGAATCGGTATGGATACAAAGTAACGTACGACTAATTATGTTCTGCATACTGAACATTGGTGATTGGCTTTTTTGATGCTAACTAACAGGCGGACCTGACCGCGCTCATATGGATATTTCTTTGATAGCTGTATTTGTATAGTTTAAAGTAGTTTCAAGATATTGGGGCGTATAATAACTGCAGTTTTTTCCCGTTTATTTTTCTGTTTAGAGACCGGAAGGAGCACATGGTAAATACTGGCTTAACTGCAAACTAGCATTATAGCGATCTCCCTCTGTCTTTGCAGAGGGCATTGACGGTTTCTGTTGCTTGCTGTGCAGCGTGTTCGTGAATACAGTTGTGGGAACCAACTGTGACTACAGTTGTGGCTGTACAGCAGCAACAACTCCCCCTGAACAACGATCCAGCTGACAAAGCTCATTTTCGCGTACTATGTTGAGTACCAGGGTGAGTAGAGAGGTTGGCCAGACCTCTGTTGTCAAGGAAACAAAGAGGCGGGGTTAAGGAATCTTTTTTTAGAGAAGCCAGCTTGTTTGTTAGTTGAGGTCACATGACCAGCAGCTGGGGCATGGGGGCCACTTCCTGTTTTACTTCGGCATAAGCGAGCTGCTTGTTGTCAGTTAGCTAGCTACAACAAAATGGCTGCTGGAGCACCACTATCGCGAGCTCACTGAACTGCATTCAAATAATACTTTTGCAACAACTGATGGTTTTCATGGACTCCTGGGATATAATTTCTGCTCCCAGAATCGGATATTTCAAGAATTCACTATTTTGGATTTATTTGCTTTCGCTCTAACTAGCTAACATTGCGTTAGCTAGGCGCAGGTCAATGTTTCTCTTTTGCACTTTAAAATAACGTTAGCGTCGTTCGGCTACTCGATGTGAACTCGTTAGGAACAAGCTTAAAACTGCCTGTTTTCAGTATTTTGCTAGTTAGCCAGCTCTTGTGTTATGCTTTGTCGAACATTTCTTGGGAATAATTACTACTCGTCTGCACTGATGTTTTGACTTTTTGTTCTTACTTTGGAAATACTATTGCATTTGTCAACACGAATCCTGTAGCTATTGGAGCCAACTCCAGTTTAATTGCTGCCCTGTCCATTCACCGTCGGCTCCAGAAAAGAATTTATTCAGTGTTGGCAAGCTGTCGACTGCTGGCTGTTCACTACGACTGAATTCCTGATCTGTCATTACGGGTACTGTAAGAGAAGATAAGCGTCACTTTCTACCATGCAACAATTCTGTACTGATATCTGCCAAAAGCTCCAAAGTTTGAAATAAAGGTAAGAATATTTTTCACGTTTTGCAAAATAATCCATTGGGGAGGCGGGGTTCAAATATTGTAACTAGTTAGCTATTTGTATCATTGCGATAGCTCCCATTTTGCCCAGCTAAATAATTATCGAATGCCTTTCTAAATTAACGGTGGGTGTAATGTGGAGGTTAGCAAGCCTCATAGCTGGCTAGCTCTCAATTAAACGGTAGCTAGCTAGCTAGTTGAAATCGGCTTCTAGATGGCAAACCGTTCACTAGGTAGGACAGTCACCGCTGAATTCCACAATTGGCACTAATGTTTGTTTGGTCACACTAACCGATTGGCTAACTTTTTAGCTTGTAGCAATTAGTTAACTTGGTTGTTGTCTTCAATAAACTAGATAATTGGTTGCATGTTTTTACCTTTTGCTAGCTAAGAGCACAAAACTAACATTGGTTATCTGTTGGGTTTTGCTACTGTCCAAGTGCTGGGTCATAAATGATCAGAAGAACCGCTTCTTTTGGTCACTGTAAATAAAATGCAAGAGGTGCAACTCGATCTCCGGTTAATTTTTCGTGTATCCACCTTACCGATTGTCAAGGTTACTATGTTTGATCGTTAACGTAACGTTACTTTTGAAGTAAATTGTCTGTGCTTCGTTGATGTTTTGTTTGTTCTATTTTTGACCCTGTATAGCCCGAAAATATAAAAACACAGCGGGCTTGCTTTCTGATTGACGGAGTTTTGTTTTATGACTGTTGTTGTGGCCAAGAGGAATCTCGACAGCCCTATTTTCAATGACCTTCACAATGGGGGGAAACCTTGCAGTGACTGACTAGCTACGTCGCTAACTGGTCTGTGCTATATTGGTTGTGTATCCCGGCGAGGAAGCTGACTGCGGTCAATCTGAGTGTATATTTAAAGCATGATGAAAACCTGCGCACAATGTCGAAATAAACACCCTGGGCAACTAAACTCTAGTAATAAGATTAAATCGGTATATGTATTAAATCGAGTCTTCCAATTGGTTGCAAATCTTGGACAGAATCGGGCTAGTGAATTAATTTATTCTATTTTTGAATTTCCAAAGAATATTCCTTTTTTAGCTAGTCTAGCTAACGGTAAATATTTACATGTTCGACTTGGTTGACCTTGTGCTAATGGTTAACAAATAAATACGTTAGAATACACATACAACCATTTGGAGACAAAATAGCTATTCGGTAGTTTTATTTCCTTCTAGTACGTCGTTCGAGCTTCCAGTCCCTGTCGAGGTACTGACCGTATCAAGGCGCACATTGTTGTTGGCTAATAACTGTCCCTCCGCCCCGTGGTTTAAACACAGATTTGGATTAGTGGGAATGCGTAAAAAAAACGTGATGCATATTTTTGACATGCAAGTCATTTAATTGGGCGCCTTTGAACCCGCTGTCAGATGGAAGTGTCTGTTGTTAGTTCTCTGTGTGGTGCTGACCGCCAGATGTAAGCGGGAACGAGCCTCCTCGTTAAATTCATTTATTGTCGTCTTAAACCGTCTGGCTCCGGGCACGGTGGCAGTTTAGCAGTGTTAACGGGACAGGGAAACTGGATTTGTCTGAACAATGACCGGGCCTCGTGAGAATTATGGGCTGTTTTAAGGGTGCTGTAACCCGCAGTGATATATTTTGGTACGGAAGGGCTATTCATGACGTTGAGTGTTTCCAGTGAAGCTTGTTCATTAAAATGCTGGTAAATATTATGTCCAAGATACAATATTTCTAGCCGGACTAAATGCAATCACACTTATCATTAGCTTAATGATGATTATTATTTTTAAAATAACTGAACACTATAGCATTACTGGCATGATTTTGCTGTCCCTTCCACAAACTCAGGGACGGGTTTTGGTGATAGGAATGCCTTGCATTGGTTCTTCCTCTCTCATCTCTGAGCTTGGCGGTATAAAAGTTGCTATCATTCAGCAGGTCTTAATTGAAGTGCGTATTCAGGGATCTTCTCGTGCTCAGCAAGGCTTAATGTATTTAAATGATAAACTAGAAACCCCATTGTGTGTGAAGATAACTTAGCATGAGCATTAACAGTGTGCAAAAGGGTGTGAGAAGTATTTTAAGAAAACATATTTTTATTTTTGTAAAGCACAGTTTTCCCTGCTTAATGTACATAAAGAATGAGCTAGATCCCAAAATTTGCACACACGAAGCTTTGCTGGAGTCCTAAGTGTGTAACATGGCAAGAAAACAATTTTAAGAAAAAAAATCATTTTCTGCTTGTTAAGCTTTTGCTTAATTCCCTGCTTAACGAGGCCTAAGCAACGAGCTAGAATGGAATCGAAAAAACGAAATATAATGAGCATAAAATGCATTTTTCTTAATTTTCTTGTCTTTTTGCACACTGTTTAGTACTCATGCTCAGCTTCATTGATGCAGATCTTGGGGTTTCTTGCTCTCGTTTAAGTACAGTAAGCCTAATTAAGCCGCTCGTTAAGCAGGAAACACTGCTTAAGGAGCATAAAAAGGAATTTTTCTTAAAATACTTTCCTCATCCTTTTGCACACTGTTGATACTCGTGCTAAGCTACGTCTGCGCAAATTTTGGTGGTTCCAGTTCATTGTTTACATACATTAGGCCTCATTAATCAGTTTTAGTTAAGTGTTTTAGAACGTCCCTATATTTCACTTCTGTCATAACGGTGGTCCATATCGTCGTAGCCACACACACACACGCGCACCAGCGGGACGGTGAAGTATATTGAGATGTGGCGGTGAATGCTAACATGATAACACTGGAGGGCGGCATTAATGTCAAGCCTAGCGGTCTCCTGGTTGGTTAGCGTGTCCCGTTGCTAGCCGGGGTTTGGTGCGGACACGCTTCCAGCGCGAGTCGGGGGGGGGGGGTCTCTGTCATCACACGGAATACACAGCGCGTGAAAGCGTTGTGTATTCCGTGGCGGTAAAACGAGCCTCGGTCTGAATTCCATTCGGCTGAGGCCAGCCGCTCCTAAGGCTGCGGTTGCTAGCACGCCATCGGACAGCCTCCTCTCAGACGAGACCGTATTGGATTCAGACGCTGATAACGCTCATAGCTAGGTGACGCTCGGAGGTGGTCGTCCTCGCTCGCACGGTAAACCACCCAGGTGTTAATGACGTCCTGACCTGCCTGGGTGTTTTTTTTAATTTTTTTTTTATACCTGCAAGCCATCGCTGGTTCAGGGAGGCGTATTGATTTTGAAGTGCGAACGGGGAATTGCAGGTTGCCTAGTTCCCCGCGTGTGAAATGCAATGTCTTGGTGAAATTGTCCATAAAGGAGAGCTTTACCCTAAATTTTAGGAATTCAGCTGAAAATGAAAATAAACTAAAATCGGCTGTGTTAAGGTTGCTGTATCTATTTTGCTGTGTCACATTTTCTGTTCCCAGAAGGGGGAGGGGGTGGGTGGTGTTTAACTGGATCATAAATGCCGTTCCTGGATTTAAAATGTAAGGCACTCCAGGTATTTGAACAGCTGATTATATTACTTTGTCCACATTATGGCTGTGGCCCTGAGTGCTGTGAAAGGATGCAGTCAAAGTCTTCAGCTTTTCATGGAAGGGCAATTTGTGGGTTTAAAAAAAATTTTTTTTTTAAAGAAACAAGTTAGCCAAGGTTCCCTCTGAATGTGTGGCCTCTGCGCGTCTGAAAATCAGCAAAAGAAGAGACTGGAGGACCACAGGTTATATGATTCAATGACCTCCCCCCCCACACCTCCCCCCTCCCCCCTCCCCCCCTCAAAACCTGCCAGAAATCAGCAACAAAGCCGCGTGCGTGTGGAGGAGTCAGGGAGAGAGAGGCGCTCGAGCTGAGCGATGCAGAGCGTCTGGGGCCCTGGGGCTTTCAGAGTGGCAAAATGAGTCGCTGCAAAAAAAGTGTTTGTGAAACGGTGCATGCCAGCGTCCGGGGGCCTGGATTACCGCCTCGGGTTGGGCGACTGCGCCCAGTAAAACCCGGAGCAGCTCTTTTTTTAACTTCGGTCCCTGTTCCAGATTTGGGAGGGTTCCTGGTTTTACTCTGCAGTTATCCAGCTAACTCTGTAAGCCTGCTCTGTGATACAGGGTTTTACTCAGCGCAGTTATCCAGCTAACTCAGTAATCCTGCTCTGTGATACAAGGTTTTACTCAGTGCAGTTATCCAGCTAACTCAGTAATCCTGCTCTGTGATACAGGGTTTTACTCAGTGCAGTTATCCAGCTAACTCAGTAATCCTGCTCTGTGATACAGGGTTTTACTCAGTGCAGTTATCCAGCTAACTCAGTAATCCTGCTCTGTGATACAGGGTTTTACTCAGTGCAGTTATCCAGCTACTCAGTAATCCTGCTCTTGATACAGGGTTTTACTCATGCAGTTATCCAGCTAACTCAGTAATCCTGCTCTGTGATACAGGGTTTTACTCAGTGCAGTTATCCAGCTAACTCAGTAATCCTGCTCTGTGATACAGGGTTTTACTCAGTGCAGTTATCCAGCTAACTCAGTCATCCTGCTCTGTGATACAGGGTTTTACTCTGCAGTTATCCAGCTAACTCATTAATACTGCTCTGTGATACAGGGTTTTACTCAGTGCAGTTATTCAGCTGACTCTGTAATCCTGCTCTGTGATACAGGGTTTTACTCAGTGCAGTTATCCAGCTAACTCAGTAATCCTGCTCTGTGATACAGGGTTTTACTCAGTGCAGTTATTCAGCTAACTCTGTAATCCTGCTCTGTGATACAGGGTTTTACTCATTGCAGAACGTGAGACTGATCCAGGGTCAGTTTCAGGGCAGGCCTCGCCCTCTGGAGCAGAGGCTAGGGAGGCGTGGAGGAGAAACAGCCAAGATGCAGGGAATCAACTCGAGAATCTCACTGCTTCACGATGCGTTTCCGTTTTTTTCAGCAAATGCTTCATTCAGGTGGTTTCAAGTCACAGTTTGATTGGATATTAACTAGCCTTTCAAAACCTGCTGGGGGCTTATCCCCCCTCGTATTAAGCCTGGAAGTAAGTGTTTTCCAAAATTGAACCATAAAGCTACGACTGGGCAATATGGCCAAAATATCCTTTCACATGATTCACAATATTTTCTGTGTTATTGACGGTATGACCGTATTTGACAGCATTTGGTTTTCCGATGCAAATTGCACAAGAAGTGAGCTGAAATGCGCTGTAATTGTGGGGGGGGGAGGAGATGAGGATAAACAGTTCTGTTTTGTTGTGACAAGCCGTCGGCTTGCAGACAACACATGGCGCGTTAAACATTCGCCTGCTCTTCAGCGTCTGCCCAGGAAGAGTGATTTCGCCGCCGCCGCGTTAGCTTCTCCCAGAAGCCTCTGCTTTCGGTGGCCCGCTGTCTGTAAATGTTTGGCGAGGTTTAATGGGCTGAGACGTCTCCTCAGGGCTGCTGGGACGCCGAGCGCTTCCCTGGGACGCCGTCCTGCCGGAGAGAAGAACATCTTTCTTAATTTCGGAGCGAGGCGGGGGTGGGGGTGGGGGTGGGGGGTCAGGTCAGAAAGGAGCGCTCTGTCTCTGCTCTGCCGCGTGCTGTTGTGCCTGCTCTGATGCTCGATGGAGACGGTCTAAAATCGAGATCTTTTCACCCGTTATCATGTGACGGTTATTTACAACAACACTTTTTCCCTCAGTGTGAAAGTCACCGGGGATTTCATAAACAAACTGAAAGAGTGTAACACCCCCAGGGCAGTGGAACATTTGGGACACCCCCTTGTCCCAGGGAGGGTTTTGTTCCCCGTACATTTTTCAGGTGGACATTTTGGACGTTTGTAAGCTGCAGTAAGGCTCCACACAGCTTCATGAGGACGTGCTTGTGGAGGCTAACCACACTGGGATGTGTTGTGCTGGGTGTAGAAAACACAGGACTTTTACATTTTGTATCCCGGCGCCAGTAATTATATTAAATCGGTAATTAAATAAGCAGTCAAAATAGCTGCGCTTAGGCTAGGTCCCCTGGCTGCAGACCGATCATGTTGTGTAAATAACGTGCCTCAAAATCTTTGAAAACAAACGTTTAAACGTACAGACGGCTATAATTTGAGCCTAAAAATACAGCTTTATTTTTTTTTTCTCCTTTATTTGAAGCTGGAACATGTTGCAATCTGGCTCTCCCGCTCGCTCTCCCGCCCGCTCGCTCGCTCTCCCACCCGCTCGCTCGTCCGTACGGTTTTCCCCGCGGTTCTTTTTTCGTTTTCCGGCGGTTTCCAGGCGACGGGCGTCGGCCGGTGCGAAAGTCTTCGCGAGAGCGTCGGATTCCCGGACGGGCGAAAGGGGGGCGGGAGCAGCCCTGTCACGTGCCTCCAATCGCCTTTTCGGTGCCGTTGCTAGGCAGAGGACTCGGCCTGCTGCTCTGGCATTTTTGGCCCGGTGCCCAGAACCTCTGCACACAGCCCTCGGTCCCCCCCCTCCCCCCTCCCCCCCCCTCCTCCGTCTGAGGCGACACCTGGACCCGACTCTCCCTACGATCGCGCCGAGGCAGCCGAATCATGCCTGCGCCTCCATTTATGTGTTTTTGTTTTTTACCCCCCCCGTGCTCCTGACCCGTCCTCTCCGTGTTTTCGCGCCTTTGTTGGCAGCGGCGGCGCTAGAAGCCCCGCCCCCGCTGGGTAATGGCCGCCGGGCCGTCTGTCGCTTTCTGTTCTGTTTCTGCGATCGCTGAAGCTGATTGGCTGCTTCCCCTGTCATTTTCACGTCTGCACCTCTGGGCCTCATAATCGCTTCAAAATGGCTGCGTCTGCAAAAACTGCGGCGAGCGGGAGGGGTTTGGGGGGGGGGGAGGGGGGTTTGGCGGCCAGTGATTTTTCAGAGCCAAAATTAAATTTTTAGAAATATAACGTTATTTGCAGATTATAATAGCCAATTTGATTCATCTCCAGGACTCTCCTGTTGCGGAGGTCCACCGTTTTAAAGCCCTGTACCTGGGGGGCTCCTGAGGGGCGCGTCCCGTTGCCGCATTTAGGCTTTTTGCAAGATAAGCAGCCGAACGCTATCCTGACCAATCCCTTCATCACATCCTGAATGTCCAGTGTTCACCAGAGTGGTCAGAGCATCGCCCACAGAGGGAGGGTATCCATCTCCACCCTATCCCCTGCCTCGTTGCTCAATAGCGCCTCCTACGGGTCAGTCAGTGTGTGCGTGAAATCAGTCCCACTGTCCTGTAGTCCAGACACAGACAGACTCCTGACAAACGCACTGTGGACCGTGTCCCAGGAGCGGGTGCGGTGTTTTGGAGCAGGTGTGCGGTGTTTTGGCCCAGGTATTGCTGCTGTTACAGGTGCGGTTCCCCAGCACAGCCCTTTCATCTCTCCTCCGAAACATTCGGGAGCGTAATCTGCGCCCAGTGAGGCATTATGGGATGTTGGAGGTGTCAGACTGCTGTTTGAAACGGCTGCTGTGTCCGTTCATGTCCAGTGATGTCATGGACTCATTAACCGTTTGATAATGAGTGAAGTAATATGTGGAAGAAGGGAAATTATGATTTTTAATTGTTCCTTTAAAGAAAACGCACAAAGCTTGTCGATGTTCAATGAAAAGGCCTGTGTTTATTAAAAAGCTGTTTAAAGCAGTTGTTACTAAATAAAAAGAACATAGCTTTTCGGGATCTATTTTGGATCCCTTTTCTTCCACCATTCCGTGAGTGAGATTCCACCATGTAGAGGGAGGGGGGGGGGAGAGGGAGAGAGAGAGACTTACCGACTGTCAGACTGTGCTTGTGTGTTCTGAGAGCTGTGATACTCAGTTCACAATGAGGGGGTTTTCCCTTTCCTGTCAGACCCCCCCCCCCACTCCCCACTCCCCATAGAGCTTCCTGATTGGCTGACACTAATAGCAGCTGTGTTCTGAATCGGTTTCCTAACAGGATGCTGTGCAGTCTGCTTTGCCCCTGTGCACTCACACACACTCAATCTCCAAATGCCCCTGTGCACTCACACACACTCCAATCTCCAATGTGTTTTTTTTAATGGGGCGACATAGCTCAGGAGGTAAGACCGATTGTCTGGCAGTCGGAGGGATGCCAGTTCAAACCCCGCCCTGGGCATGTCGAAGTGTCCTTGAGCAAGACACCTAACCCCTAACCCCTAACTGATCTGGCGAATGAGAGGCATCAATTGTAAAGCGCTTTGGATAAAAGCGCTATATAAATGCAGTCCATTTACCATTTTCTCTCACAAATATCGCACAAAATCTTTGTGTTGATTTGCCAGATTTGCAAGTGGCGAGCAGTGTTTGGGTGAATAGCCTATTCTCGTCATTATGTCATGTTATTTTCGTACTTATATTGCTAAACCTTCTGTCAACTTTGAAGCCCAAGTCTACTAGTGTACAGAGGGCTTTGTGTGGCCTGTTTTATGAATGAGACATGGTTTATTGCTTGTCATGCATTGTCCTGGCCCATGTTAATTTAATCACAGATGATTAAATTTAATCTCTTTTTACATGTGTTCTGTGTTTGCTGTGAAACCTGTTGCGTACTTATGTTTACATCATGTGATGTCATGCCTCCGAGTTTGACTTAACATTACTCTCTGACCTGGCCTATGCTTACCATGTGAGCTGGACTTACTGTGCTCATGGCTATGATTAACTGTTGTAAAAAGAGTATTGTACCTTGTCGGACCCGTGTTTTGTAGTTGTTCTAATGACCTTCAGTATGCACTTATTGCACGTCGCTTTGGATAAAAGCGTCTGCTAAACAGATGTACTGTAATGTGACATTGGAGGCGTCTGCAGTGTGCCTGGCTCCTGCTCTGTCTGCAGTGTGCCTTGCTCCTGCTCTGTCTGCAGTGTGCCTGGCTCTGTCTGCAGTGTGCCTGGCTCTGTCTGCAGTGTGCCTGGCTCTGTCTGCAGTGTGCCCTGCTCTGTCTGCAGTGCCTCTGGCTCCTGCTCTGTCTGCAGTGTGCCCTGCTCCTGCTCTGTCTGCAGTGTGCCCTGCTCTGTCTGCAGTGTGCCTTGCTCTGTCTGCAGTGTGCCTGGCTCTGTCTGCAGTGTGCCCTGCTCTGTCTGCAGTGTCTCTGGCTCCTGCTCTGTCTGCAGTGTGCCCTGCTCCTGCTCTGTCTGCAGTGTGCCCTGCTCTGTCTGCAGTGTGCCTTGCTCTGTCTGCAGTGTGCCTTGCTCTGTCTGCAGTGTGCCTGGCTCTGTCTGCAGTGTGCCCTGCTCTGCCTGCAGGCCTGTTTGGGCTCCTGCTCTGTCTGCAGTGTGCCCTGCTCTGTCTACAGTGTGCCTTGCTCTGTCTGCAGTGTGCCCTGCTCCTGCTCTGTCTGCAGTGTGCCTGGCTCCTGCTCTCTGCAGTGTGCCTGGCTCTGTCTGCAGGCCTGTTTGGGGTCCTGCTCTGTCTGCAGGCCTGTTTGGGGTCCTGCATGCTGGACGCTGTAATGGCAACACTCCATCGGCTCAGTCATTGATTTCAAACCCGCTCAGGTTTGGGAGTTTTCATGTGAACCTCGCTTGTGATGATTCATGAAGCGCTGCTGCTCCCTTTCTCCAGAGTGGATTAAACTGTCTGAATGACCAGCGTCCGCGGCGCGTCCGGGCCTGTGTGTGAAAGAGCCCTCTGATCGTGTCAGAGATTTAAATGCTCCCGTATTTCATATCTGACTGCGACTCTTAATTTTGCGTATTTCCTGGTTACGACGCTCTCTTGGCAGTGATGAATAGAGTTTTGAGTGGGTTCTTCTCCGATTTACCGCCCCCCGCCCCTCCGTGAGTCTGAGCTCACAGTCTCATTCGAACGTGTCATTTTTAAAGATGGTAGAACACCGATCGGGCCTGTTGACATGTTTGTGAATGGGAACTGCACCGCAGTAAGCTGCAGCTTGCCTGCTGATGGACCTCGTTCTCAGGGAGCCCGCTAGCCAGTCTCCTGTCCCTGTCAGCTTACATGTCGGTTTGAAGCCGGGGAAGCTATTTTGGGCGCGCTGTTGTAACCGGCTTGTTCCTCCGTTGTCTGCATGCTGAAGAAAGCGTAGCTGTGCAGAACTCCTCTGCTGTAGTGCTGGCAGGCGAGTGGAGCAGAGCCTGCCTGCCATCCACGGCCCGAGCTCAACACTCAGCCTGTGGAAAAGCACGTCTATTAATAGCCACGCTTCCTGCCGCTCGATGGGGAAACTCTGCCTGGAGAAACACTTGGTTCCGGATATTTTTAAGGCGATACGGGTTGCTTTGTGGTATCTCCGTGTCCTCCTCCTCCTCCTCCTCTGTGGGCTGGTCTGTGGGCTGAGGTGGAGAGAGAGCCAAAATGGCTGTAGTCCTGGCACACATTTTTCGATATGCAGACAATGGAGGAACAACCCAGACAGAGCCATATGCTTCAGCAGGGCGGGGGGGGGGGGGGCGGAGAGCCTGAATGGCGGAGTGCCAAGCGGAGCCGTATGCCAGGGGAGGGAGGGGAGGGGGGGGGGGGGATATTGGGATTAGCTGTAAGGTGCGAACAGAGCTCCGTCTGTGGGCCCAACCCAAGATGTGCTGCTCCTCACTGGGCCCGTTTGACCTCTGACCTTTCAGTGATGTAATGGGCAGAAATAAAACTCCAGCTCTGTCCCTGGAGGCGGTCCGTCGCTCTCTCGTCACGCTCACGTCTCACACACACTCACACACACACTTGCGCTCACGTCTCACGCTCACACACACTCACACACACGTCTCGCGCTCACGTCTCACGCTCATGTCTCGTTCCCTTTCTCTGCTCTTTCAGCCGGGAGCTGAAGTGGGAGTCACGAGAAGAGAACCATTTGATGGAAGAAAAGAAAAAGAAAAAGCAAGAAGAAAAGAAAAAGAAGGAAGCTGCTCAGAAAAAGGTGGGTGTGTCTTAATGCTCCTTTCACCTGTCAGTCATCCCCATAGACCCTCCCACCACCTGTCAGTCACCCCCATAGACCCTCCCACCACCTGTCAGTCACCCCCATAGACCCTCCCACCAACTGTCAGTCACCCCCATAGACCCTCCCACCACCTGTCAGTCACCCCCATAGACCCTCCCACCACCTGTCAGTCACCCCCATAGACCCTCCCACCACCTGTCAGTCACCCCCATAGACCCTCCCACCACCTGTCAGTCACCCCAATAGACCCTCCCACAACCTGTCAGTCAGAGGCAGTGCTGGGTCTGTGTGGGCCTCTAAGGTCAAGTGCTCTGTAGTTCAGGTTTTTTTCCTGCTTAGGAAATGTTGTCTGTTATCTTTCTCCATCTCTGTCCTCCCCCATCTCTCTCTTTTTCTTCCTCTCCCCACTCTTTCTGTCTCTCCCTCTTCTTTTTTCCTCTCTACCTCTCTTCAGAATGAAACCTTGGAGCTCAGCTCGAGGCCAGTTTTTCATAGAGGGAGATGGTTGGTTATGGTGGCATTGTGGGATAGGGGAGGAAGCTGCTTTGGTTAAATTATTTAAGCTAAAGCTGCTTTGAGGGGGGAAAGCATTCAATCAGCAGTTCATTTTCCAGCCCAAATCAGATTCCATTTGAGAGAGAATCTGATTTGGAACTTCACTTTGAAGTGCTCGTTCAACTTCTAACACGTTTGCCCTCGTCTTGTTCTTGCAGGCTGGCGAACAGAAAACCAAAGGTAAGGCTTCTGCCCTTCAGTGCAGCGCGTGCGAGCTACGTGCGCTAAGCAGGCTAAGTGTGGCGGTATGAGAGCTCGGCGGTCCTGTGTCCTGTTGGCGGTAAAATAATTCTGTTACGATGCGTGAATTTGCCACGGTGACGGCAAACGCAAAAGCCTTTGATTCAGTACTGAGTGCACTGTGATGGCATAATTACATGCAGTAACGATGTTCTCTCTAATTGTTGGTGTGATTTCGTAGTTGGGTGGTAGTGATTTATCCTCTCCGGACCAGGCTGTTGAACGTGGCCCCGTGCGTCTCATTTAGAGCCCGGGGCCAGGCTCTGGGTCACCGGTGGCAGTTTGGCTGATTATTTGTGTTGCGTGTCAGTGGGTGAGCGTTTCAATGCGTGTGTCTGGCTCACAAGGTGAGGAGCTGGGTCCAGTTTCCTCTATAACAGTAAACAGTGAAGGGTATTCATTCTACAGCCCGGTGCTTGAGCCAAAATTGAGGTCTGGGTGTTGTTTGTGTGCTGAGGGAGGGGCAGGAGGGGTGGAGTAGGACCTGTAGAGTTTGGGGATGGGGCAGGCCCTGTTCTGGGGCCCAAAATGTCCAGTCAGGGAGCTGGAGTTTCCCTGGGACGGGGACTGGGCAGGTTTTTTGGTGGTTCTCAGGGACAGATGGGGGTGGGATTTATGTCTTGTGACAGACAGACAGATGGACGAGATGAATACAGAACTGCCGTGGGGGGAACCGGTCTTATGAGATCACCATGATCTAAGGGACTGCTCAGTCAGTCAGGGTGAAAGTGACATTTATTTATTTATATATTAATAAATATTTATTTATATTTATACAGGGTAGGTTGACAAAGCACGCATGCTCATTTACAGCAACACCCTGTTCATCCCCCCGCCCCATAATTAGTGTACCTGCATGTCTTTGGACTGTGGGAGGAAGCCGGGTGGTTTCAGGCATGGTTTCTCCCAGGAGGCTTTGCTCCAGGTCCCTGTATTTGCATTTATTTACATGGTGTCATAAAAGATGAGCCCATTACTCCAGCGTGGGACACTGTAATATCACACCGGATTAATCTGCACTTCCATATCCAATTAATTACATCAGCACTTCACTGTGCTCTTCCACGAATCGCAGTCTAATCAGGAGCTAATTAATTTTACATGAGCGCTCCATGATGAATGTATCGATGCACACGCGCACACACACACACACACACACACAGACATACACACACACTGGAGTGGTTTATGAAGCTTGTTACTACGGAAAGTCCAGACATAAACTGCAGTGTTTTCCAGTGTAGAGTTGCCTCTTAATCTCAGCTCTGATCATTCCTCAGTCTTTTTCCAGACGTTGTGAAAGCTCAGATCTGTCTGTAGATGCTCAGATCTGTCTGTAGATGTTCAGCACCTCCCCAAAGCGTGATGCTAATTATGGGTTGCAAAGCCAGATACACAACTTTTTATGACCCTGTTTGAAAACCCAACTCTGCATTGTGCTTTGCAGAAAAAGAGAAAGTGTCTGTGTGTGAGCATAAGGCGTGTGAGAGTGAAATGTGTGTGTGTGTGTGTGTGTGTGTGCGTGCGTGCGTGTGTGCGTGTGTCTGTGTGCGCGCATGCGTGCGTATGTGTGTGTGTATGCGCACGTGCGTGTGTGTGTCTGTGTGTGCGCGTGTGTGTGTGCGTGCATGCGTGCGTATGTGAGTATGTATACCATGTGCGTATGTGTGTGTGTGCGTGTGTGTGCGTGCATGCGTGCGTATGTGTGTGTATGCGCACGTGCGTGTGTGTGTGTGTGCGCACGTGCGTGTGTGTGTCTGTGTGTGTGCGTGCGTGTGCGTATGTGTGTGTCTGTGTGTGCGCGTGTGTGTGTGCGTGCATGCGTGCGTATGTGTGTGTGTGTGCGCACGTGCGTGTGTGTGTCTGTGTGTGCGTGTGTCTGTGTGTGCGCGTGCGTGCGTATGTGTGTGTGTATGCGCACGTGCGTGTGTGTGTCTGTGTGTGCGCGTACGTGCGTGTGTGTGATGTTTTGTTCATGCGTGTGTTCCTGTGTGTCTCCACAGTGCCAGACTCTGCCAAGCCCAGCCCTCTCTCCCCTTCTAACCCCAGCGTGAGCCCACCAGCGCCCCCTGTCTGCAGCAGTGGCAATGGCAAGCGTGCCCCCGGCGGTGCCCAGCAGCAGCAGCAGCCGCCAGTCGCCAGCGCCCGCTACCCGCCCCGAGAGGTGCCCCCGCGCTTCCGCCAGCACGAGCACAAGCAGCTGCTGAAGAGGGGTCAGCCTCTGCCCGGGAGCGGCCAGACGAGGGCGCTGTCTCCCCCCCGCACGCCCAGCGCCGCCGCCTCACAAACCTGCCCTGGGACCCCGCACACAGGTTAGCTCCCGCCCCCGACTCAGCCACAGGCCCCGCCCCCAACATGCCCCATAAGCCCCGCCCCCTACTCAGCCACAGGCCCCGCCCCCAACATGCCCCATAAGCCCCGCCCCCTACCCAGCCACAGGCCCCGCCCCCGACTCAGCCACAGGCCCCGCCCCCGACTCAGCCACAGGCCCCGCCCCCTACTCAGCCACAGACCCGCCCCCTACTCAGCCACAGGCCCCGCCCCCTACTCAGCCACAGGCCCCGCCCCAACTTAGCCACAAGCCCTGCCCCCTACACAGCCACAGGCCCCACCTCCTTCTCAGCCACAAGCCACACCCACTCCCTTACTCTGTCGGTGTGAACACAGCGCTGGCTCCGCCTTCTTACGCGCCACTGTTGTGTGGATGATCAGTGTGCCCCCTTCCATCCCCCCCATTCTGAGTCAATATGGGAGACCACGTGTGCCCTTTTCACTGGCTGCCCCCCCCCTCCCGGTGACCTCATCAGGCTCTCCTTCCTCCGCTGCATCTTTCCCGCTCTGAGGGAGATCTGGGGCCCTCGCCTGGAAAGAGGGATTAAAAAAGAGCAGGAGGCAGAAGAGAAGAGTGAAAGGGAGGGATGGATTCTGTGCTGCCCTGCTGTTTCAGTTCCGGAGAGAAAAAAAAAGGAAAAACAAAGCGAGCCCTTTGATTGGCCGAGCAGGAGTTTGCATGGAGGGGTTACTCGGAGACAAAGGGTCCAATCAAAGCGGCTTTTGTTGGCTCAGGCGGCGCGTTTGGCTGGCGGTGGGGCGGGCGGGGCCTGTTCTGGGCGGGGCCTGTTCTGGGTGGGGCCTGTTCTCTCTTTCTCCCTCTCTCACTCTCTCCCTCTCGCTCCATCGCTCCCCCTCCTCCTCCCCCTCCCTCCCTCTCTCTCCCTCTCTCTCCCTCTCCTCCTCTCTCTCTCTCTCTCTCTCTCTCTTTCTCCCTCTCTCACTCTCTCCCTCTCGCTCCATCGCTCCTCTCCCTCTCCCTCTCCCGCTCCATCGCTCCCCCTCCTCCTCCCCCTCCCTCTCCCCCTCCCCCCCCCCCCCCTTGCTGGCCTCATGGCGGGTGCTGTTTTTGGCCGGGTGCCAGCAGCGCCCCTGTTCGTGGGGCAGGTCCTCGTTTGCTCCGGCGCTGATGTGAGCGCTGAGCCGGCCGTGCCGGCGTGGGTTTGACAGCAGGACGTCCTGTTCTATCAGAAACGCAGAAGGGGACGGGGGGCGGGCGCGGCGTGGAGGGGGACGGGTGGGGCGGGGCTGTCCGCCCCTCGTCCCACGTAGGACTAACGGGACGACCTTGTGCCCCGCGGCTCTCACTTGGGGGGGGGGGGGGGGCTTGTGAGCCGTGGTGCTGAGGGCTGCAGGAACGGCGTCGGCTGCATATCCTGTGACAGTCAGAAAGCAGGTGGTGGGGGGGGGTTACAGAAGAGGGACCCCCCCCCTTCCCTCTCGCCCTGCCGTCCTCCCCCCTCCCTCAGGAAGAGCAGGACTCCATTAAGAGCCTTTGGGCCTTTGGTGAGTTTGGAGGGGGGGGCAGGACCGCGGGGGTTTGGGGGGAGGACTGGAGGGGGGGGACGCTCGCTCCAGTATCTCACGCCGGTGAAATGGCGGCTCCGCGTCCTCGCGGCGGACATGTTGGATCGGACACGGCCCCCCGCTCGCTGCCTGAGCTGAGCCTCTCGCAGGAAGGCTGGCTGCCCTCTCTCCACAGGACCCCCCCCCCCCCCCCCGCTGCTGCCCCCTCCAGTATTTACACACGGATCAGCTTTTGTTCATTTCAAAAAGTGTTCCAGTTTTTTTGCTGCACATTTTTCATTCAGAGTTTTTTTGCTGTTCAGCTCTTTAAAACTGCGTGTGCAGTGGAGTGAGCGTCTGAGAGAGGGAGGGAGGGAGGGAGGGAGAGAGAGGGAGGGAGAGAGAAAGCGACGGAGAGAGACAGACGCAGAGAGCGAGAGACGTAGATGGCGACTGTTTTCTTGGCTGCTGTTAAAATGGCGTCCTTCGCTTTTCCGCTGCTCTGTGTCCTTTCTTACCCCCTTTTTCTCGCTGAGGGGGGCGTGAGATTTGCTTTTATTGTTTGTTTTTTAAGGGGGGGGGGGCTTGACAGGCCATGTGAATGCCACTGGCATGCAGCCCCCCCCCCCCCCCCCCCGTGCTGAGATTCTGTTACAAACTGAGGGCGTCCCGAAAAGCAACAATGGCAGCTCTGACGCCCCGCCCGGGCCCCCCCCCCCCCCCGGTGCCCCTCCCCCCAGCTCCCGCGCTGCAGCGTTTCTAAAATCGCTCGCGCTCGTCGCGCCGAAGCTTCACAATCACCCGTTTGTTCTGCTCTGTGTGGCTTGCAAAGCCTGATGGGAAGGGGGGAGGGGTTGCCTGTCTCTGGCAGAAGAGGAGGATTGTGGGACTTGCGTCAGCCTGCTCAGCGCTCGGCGATGTCTCAGGGCTTTCTGGGTCGTGAACGCCTTCCGCGTCCCTCTGGAATGTCAGACTGCGTTTGGTGCATGCGCCGTAAGAATGCGCATGGCCGCATGCGTGCGCTCACTCTGCATGCTGGGTAAACGCCTGCGTTCTGCTGCGTTCTGCAGCGTTGCCTCTGAACTGCCCTCTTCATGTCAAACCGCTAATTTTGTAGAGATGGCCGTTTCAAAGCAGTAATCTTGTGGTTATTTAACCATTTCTTGGTCGACTGAGAGAGATAGTTGGGGTTAGACTTGGGTCAAATACACCAGACAAGCTCAGTAAATCACAGAAAAGTATTTGAACCTGTGAAATAAGAGCAAACCCTGTCTTCTGGGTCCTCTCGGCAGGCTCAGTTGCCCCAGACGAGATCTACAGAGCACAGCACAGGCCTGGTGGGGATCCTCGTGGGGGGTGGAGTTTGGGTGTAAGGCTCTGGAGGGTGACCCTGTGTCTGCGAGCGGTGGATGCTTCCGGTTCCAGGAAGCCCACGTTTCCTGCAGGCAGACATTTTCTTACACTTAGTCATCATCATCATCATCACCAGATCTGAATGATTTTAATTTAATAGTTTATTTGACAGGGACGCTGCGCAGTGATAGCATTTCTGTACATGTGCCAGAGTCAGCCATGACACGGGAGAAACACACAAACATGGGGAGGAACACACAAACACGGGAGGAACGTGGGGAGAACACGCAAACTCCACGCAGAGAGGGTCTGGGCCAGCCGGGACCTGGACCCAGAACCTCCTCCTTGCAAGAAAACATTGGTAGTCAGTGTGCTGCCCCCAAATATTGTAATTCTATATGAGTATGAGCTGCACCAAAGAATTTTGAGAATTGAGAATATATTGAGCTGCACCAGAACACTGGTTCATTTTGGGGGTGAGTGTGTTGCACTGCGTTGGTGAGTTTGAGTGCAGTCAGCCCCCCCCCCCCCCCCCAGGCTCTGTCGGGGGTTTGGGGAGTGATGGATGAGCCCCCCCGTCCCGCGTCTCATTCCCCCAAATGAGCTCTGTTCCACCCCACCGCCCCGAGAGAGAGAGAGAGAGAGAGAGAGAGACGGATGAGCCCCCCCCCTTCCCCCCCACCACCCCAAACCCAGAAAACTCAACATTTCTGCGCAATAACTTCACTTCTAATCCAACAATTTTTTTTCTTGTTCCGTGGAATGCACATTTTATAAATAGCAGAATTTAAGGGATTTTACTGCCCATTTCCATATAGTGCCTTGCAGAAGCTGCTGTGTGTGGTGCCTGCCTCACCCCCCTCTCTGTCTATCTGTCTGTCTGTCTGTCTGTCTGTGCCACAGAGCCTCCCCACCCGAGTGTCCTGGGACCCCAGTATGAGAACCCCCCCTGGGGACCCCCACCACCCACCAATCGGAGCGGCTGGGATCAAGTGATCATCGACGAGAGCGACGCCGAGGCCTGGCCCTCCATCTCCCGCGGCGACGGCCGCTCGGCCGCGGAGCGCCAGAGCGTGGACAGCGAGGTCGTCACGGAGACCAGGGGCAGCGCCATGAGCATGGCCTCCGGACCCGGCCACTTCCCCGCCCACCACAAGCCTGGCGCCATGGCAACCAGCCAGGGCGGGGCCAGCCGGGGCTGGGGCTCTGGCCCCGCCCACTGCCCTCCCTCGGAGGGGAAGGGGGACTCCCTGCCCCCGGGAGGGAGGGGCCAACCTTGCTGGGGTTCCCCCAACCTTAACTTGAACCTGAACCCCAACGCCAACCCCTCGGCCTGGCCCGTGCTGGGACACGAGGGGGCGGGGCCGGGGGGAGGCGGCTCGGGGACGAGCAACCCGCCCCCCTCCGGCCCCTGCGGCTCGCAGCCGGGGCCCAGCGACGGCCCCCACAGAAACCTCACGGGGACCGGTGCCTGGGGGGCCACAGCACCCCCCCACGACGGCCCCCAGCCACGCCCGTCCCCAGCCACGAATGTGTCTTTCAGCGGCGAACCTCTGAACCTTAACACTGACGGACCAAACCCCGCGAAGCAGGAGCCCCCGAGCCCCGCCCACGGCCTCCCGGGCTGGGGGGCCTCGCCCCCTCCTGGGACCTCGCGGGTGAATGGAGAGGGGGGCTCCGTTTGGGGCGATGGAGACGCCACGTCCTCCGTTTCCAAGGATTCGGGGTGGGACCCCGGCCCCGGGCACGCCCCCCCCTCCTGGGATAGCGGCGGGTGGGGTCAGCCGCGGGGGGAGGACTGGGGCAAGCATTCCGGCGAGGCCAAAGGCTGGGAGGGGGGGGCCGGCAGCCCCCCGCGGGAGCAGCCCAACTCCTGGACCCGCCCCGGCGACGCCCCTAGCGACGCCCCGCCCAGCGAGGGCAGCAGCGACAGCCAGGAGGGCGGGCGTGGCCGGAGGGAGCGGCTCTCCCCGGAGGAGGCTCCACCCGCCCCCGCCCCCGTCCCCGCCCCGGACCTGGACCCCCGCGTCCTGTGCAACACGGGCTGGGGCCAGACGCCCGTCCGCCAGCACACCTCCTGGGAGACCAAGGAGGCGGCCCGTGCCTCCCAAAAGAGCGACAAGGGGACGGAGGCCTGGGGCCCGTCCTCTTCCTCCTCCTCCTCGTCCTCGTCCTGCTCTTCTTCTTCCTCCTCGTCCGCCGCTGCTCCCCTGGCCAGCCCACCTCCCGGCTCCGCCCCACGGTCTGACTCCGGGGGGAGGGGCGAAGGGGGCGGAGCCTCATCTGGCTGGGGGGGCGTGGCTCCGACACCCGGCCAGCCCAGCTCCGGATGGGGGGACCCGCCCCCAGGAAAGAAGGCCCCAAACGGGGGCGGAGCAGGAGGAGGAGGAGGAGGGGGCTGGGGTGGCCCCCAAAACGGCGGAGGCCCCAAGAGTGGCCCGTGCTGGACCCCCGAAGAGAAGTCCGCTGGCTGGGACGATGCCCAAGCCAAGCCCAAAACGCAGGGCTGGGGGGACGGGCCCAAGCCCCCCCACGGCTGGGGGAACGGAGGCGGAGGGGGGAGCCCCGCTCGGGGGGACTGGGGTGAGCCTGGGGAGGGGAAGAAGAGCGGACCTCCGCCCTGGGACGGGGAAGGAGGCGGCTGGAAGGAGAACCCCCGCGGCTGGAGCAAGCCGGGGACAGGAGGTGGGGGAGGAGGAGGAGAAGCAGGAGGTGGAGGAGGAGGTGCGGGTTGGGGTGACTCCCAGAGACCTGCTCCTCCCGCGCAGGGCTGGGCCAGCAAGCCCCAGGACAGCCCCAGCGGCGGGGGCGGAACTGTGGGGTCGTGGGGAGACCCCGGCGTGGGGAAGCAGTGTGGGTCGGGCTGGGGGGGCGGAGGGGGCGGAGCCAAGCGCGACCCCCCAGGAGGAGAGCCCACTGGGTGGGAGGAGCCTTCGCCCCCCTCCATCCGCCGAAAGATGGAGATCGACGACGGCACGTCGGCCTGGGGGGACCCCAACACCCACCACAAGACCGTCAACCTGTGGGACCGCAACAGCCATGTGACCCAGGGCAGCCCGGCGCCCGGCAACAGCGCCGGTGCTGGCGGGAACCCCCCGGCGCCTAGCAACAGCAGCAGGGGCGGCAACAACAATAACAACTCCCACCAGCACCACCCGCACCACCCCCACCACCCCCCCCACAACCCCCCCGCGGTACAGGGTCACGGGCACGTTGCCCCGGCCAACGGCAGCAACACCAACGCCGGGGGCTCTGCCAGCATGCCCCCCCCTCACCCGCACCAGCCTGGAGCCCCGCAGAGCCGACCCCCCCTGGCCAACCCGGGTAAGAGCTGCACTGCGGAGTGGAGTGCAGACTATCTGCAGTTTGAGAGTGTGTGTGTAACACGTAACAACACTTGAGTATCTTGAATATAATGTGCTCAGGGCAGAGTTGGGGGGCTCAGGGCAGGGTTGGGGGGTTCAGGGCAGGGTTGGGGAGCTCAGGTAGGTGGGAGTCAGGGCAGGTTGGGGAGCTCAGGGCAGGGTTGGGGAGCTCAGGTTAGTGTTGGGGAGCTCAGGGCAGGGTTGGGGAGCTCAGGTTAGTGTTGGGGAGCTCAGGTTAGTGTTGGGGAGCTCAGGGCAGGGTTGGGGAGCTCAGGGCAGTGTTGGGGAGCTCAGGGCAGGGTTGGGGGGCTCAGGGCAGTGTTGGGGAGCTCAGGGCAGGGTTGGGGAGCTCAGGTTAGTGTTGGGGAGCTCAGGCAGTGTTGGGAGCTCAGGGCAGTGTTGGGGAGCTCAGGGCAGGGTTGGGGGGCTCAGGGCAGTGTTGGGGGGCTCAGGGCAGGGTTGGGGAGCTCAGGTTAGTGTTGGGGAGCTCAGGTTAGTGTTGGGGAGCTCAGGGCAGTGTTGGGGAGCTCAGGGCAGGGTTGGGGGGCTCAGGACAGGGTTGGAGGGCTCAGGACAGAGTTGGGGACCCCTGCCTTTTGAGGGTTCGATGGCCGGCATTGTGTTTGTGGTTGCTGTGGAAACGGGGCGTTTTGCTTCGGGGTCTGGGACTGATCCCGAGCGCCTCTCTCTCTGCCAGGTTGGGGCGAGCTCCCCAGCGTGCACTCCAAGGCGGAGCCCTCATGGGGCGAGCCGGCCCCCCCCACCCCGGCTGTGGACAACGGGACCTCGGCCTGGGGCAAACCCCAGGGCAGCCCCGGGGGCTGGGGCAACGGCGGCCCTGAATCTGCGGGGCCCTACGGCAGGGCCAGTGCACCGTCCGGGCCGCCCCCCTGCAAGCCAGGTAGCCCCCCCCCCCACCTGAGACCCCGTTTCCATGGAAACCCCGGCCCACCAGAGAACAAACTGGGGTTTGCTGATGAAAATGAACGGCGTACGGAACATGGCGTGGTGCGGGTTCTCCTGATCGCCCCTTTTTAACCAATCTAAATAAATCATATACAAGCAGGAATTAACTTACCTTTATTAATCACTCATCACAGAATATGTCTGTAGCAAAATGCAGTTGGTTGCAGTTAGGCCAGGGTAACGGCAGATCTCCCAAAATAGCTCTGGGAAATAGATTCTGCTCTTTTAAATCTGCCTTCAGCCGCAGCAGATTCTGCAAGTCAAGCGGCACGGGTGCAGGGCTGTGGAGTTTGCAGGCCGTCTGTGCTGCCACCCGGTGGCCAGGAGGTGTTACTGCACAAAACCCTGTCCTTGGAGCGCTGCAGGGTCTGCTGCTTTTTACTCAGCCCTTCATACTCTGCACTGCAGCGTGTTTACCTCCCCCCCCTGGCCTGGCCCGGCGGGGAGGGGGGGGAGGGGGGGAAGCAGGGGGCACTGCAGCATGTTTACCTCCCTCCCCTCCCCTCCCCTCCCCTCCCTTCCCTTCCCCTCCCCTGGCCTGGCCCGGCGTGGTGGGGCGGGGGGGGGTGAAGCAGGGGGCACTGCAGTGTGCTTATCTCCCTCCCTTCGGGTCTCTTCCAGCCCCCAAATCTATGCAAGACGGCTGGGGAGGCGGCGGGGAGGAGCCGGGCCCGGCGGGGGGGCCGTGGGAGCCGGACGACGGGGACGTGTGGAACAGTCCCGCCTCCCAGGAGAGCAGCTCCTCCTGCAGCTCCTGGGGGAACCCCCCCAAAAAGGGCCCCCAGAAGGTGAGGGAGCGCGCACGTACAGAGACACACACTCACTCACAAACTCGCACACACACACACACACAAACACACACACACATACACTCACACACGCACACACGCACACACACACTCACAAACTCACATGCACACACACACACACACACGAACACACACACACACTCACACACGCACACACGCACACACACACACACACTCACACTCACACTCACACTCACACACACATACACTCACTCACTCACTCACAAACTCACACATACACACAAACACACGCGCACACACACACACACACACAAACACACGCGCGCACACACACACATACACTCACACACGCACTCACGCGCACACACTCACACTCACACTCACACTCACACACACATACACTCACACGCACACACACACACACACACACTCACGCACACGCACACACACACACGTCCGGTATGGTGCTGTAACTGCCGTGTTGATGGCGTGTTGATGGCGTGTTGATGGCGTGTTGATGGCGTGTTGATGGCGTGTTGATGGCGTGTTGATGGCGTGTTGAGGCCGTGTTGATGGCGTGTTGATGGCGTGTTGATGGCGTGTTGATGGCGTGTTGTTGCCGTGTTGAGGCCGTGTTGATGGCGTGTTGAGGCCGTGTTGAGGCCGTGTTGATGGCGTGTTGATGGCGTGTTGTTGCCGTGTTGATGGCGTGTTGAGGCCGTGTTGAGGCCGTGTTGATGGCGTGTTGATGCCGTGCTCATGCTGTGTTGATGACGTGTTGATGACGTGTTGTTGGCGTGTTCATGGCGTGTTGATGGCGTGTTGATGGCGTGCTCATGCTGTGTTGAGGCCGTGCTCAGACCCGTTGAGCTCACTGCTCTGTGCTCTGTTCTGATGCAGGGGAAGGTGGCCAGCAAGCAGGATGAAGCCTGGATCATGAACCGCCTGATCAAGCAGCTCACAGACATGGGCTTCCCGGTGAGTCAGTGATGCGTTTTCACTGTCAGTAGTGCCGTGTCAGTCGCTCTGTAAAGTGTTGTCTGTTCACCTGAGATTTGAATGCTCTGGTGTGTTTGCGTACACATTTACACAGTGAGTCTTAGTTTGAGCTTCATTACTGAGGTAATGCAGCCTGACTCGGTGCCTGTGAGAAGCTAACAATGTTTCTCTCTCTCTCTCTCCCTCCCTCCCCTCCCCCGTCTCTCTTTCTCTGTCTCTCTCTCTCTCTCTCTCTCTCTCTGCACACAGAGAGACCCAGCAGAAGAGGCACTGAAAAGCAACAACATGAACCTGGATCAGGCAATGAGTGAGCGCCCCCTGCTGCTGCTGCATGGACACTGCTTTTAAAAAGAGATGCATGTACACACACACACACATGAACATATTCACACACACACATGCACACACACACACACATGCGCTGATCCTCTCTGTGTGTGTTTGCCCTGCGCTGATCCTCTCTGTGTGTTTGCCCTGTGCTGATCCTCTCTGTGTGTGTTTGCCCTGCGCTGATCCCTCTGTGTGTGTTTGCCCTGAGCTGATCCTCTCTGTGTGTGTTTGCCCTGCGCTGATCCTCTCTGTGTGTGTTTGCCCTGCGCTGATCCTCTCTGTGTGTTTGCCCTGTGCTGATCCTCTCTCTGTGTGTGTTTGCCCTGTGCTGATCCTCTGTGTGTGTGTTTGCCCTGCGCTGATCCCCTCTGTGTGTGTTTGCCCTGAGCTGATCCTCTCTGTGTGTGTTTGCCCTGCGCTGATCCTCTCTGTGTGTGTTTGCCCTGTGCTGATCCTCTCTGTGTGCGTTTGCCCTGTGCTGATCCTCTCTGTGTGTGTTTGCCCTGTGCTGATCCTCTCTGTGTGTATTTGCCCTGCGCTGATCCTCTCTGTGTGTGTTTGCCCTGCGCTGATCCTCTCTGTGTGTGTTTGCCCTGCGCTGATCCTCTCTGTGTGTGTTTGCCCTGCGCTGATCCTCTCTGTGTGTGTTTGCCCTGCGCTGATCCTCTCTGTGTGTGTTTGCCCTGCGCTGATCCTCTCTGTGTGTGTTTGCCCTGCGCTGATCCTCTCTGTGTGTGTTTGCCCTGCGCTGATCCTCTCTGTGTGTTTGCCCTGTGCTGATCCTCTCTCTGTGTGTGTTTGCCCTGTGCTGATCCTCTGTGTGTGTGTTTGCCCTGCGCTGATCCCCTCTGTGTGTGTTTGCCCTGCGCTGATCCTCTCTGCTGCATGTTCTCCAGGTGCCCTGCTGGAGAAGAAGACTGAGCTGGACAAGCGGGGGATGGGCCTCTCTGAGTACAGCAGCGGCCTGGGCAGCAAGCCCATGAGCTGCAGGCTGCCCCCCCTCGCCAAAGAGTCCTGCTCAGACCGCGCCCCCTTCGGGGACAAGGTGAGCCCCGCCCCTCCCCCTCCCCCTGAGTGTGGTACTCTCTGCTGTCCCTGGTGGCTCGCTCTCTGGGCGTGGCTGATCGTTTCTCTAGCCACTGTTAAAGGGGCAAGTCGTGTCTTTGTGTCTCATTATTTGTTGTTTTACTTGCTAAGTTGAGTTCACTTGAGGGGAATTGAGGGGACTATTTTTAAAAAATTAATTTCTTTTAAAGATGTTGTGTCCTGTGTTCCACCTGAGTTAATGTTAGTGGTCATGTTGCATATTGAATATGTTGTGGTATTTCTCTCTCTCCTTCTCTCCCCCCTATCTCACCCCCCTCTCTCTCTCAGGTGCAGGGTGGGATGTTTGTCAGTAGTGGAGCAGCACAAACCCGGGCCATGCAGCAGCAGGCTCCGCCCCCTCAGCCGTCAGTGCCCCTCGGCTCCGCCCAGCCTAGCCTACGAGCTCAAGTGCCTCAGTTTCTCTCCCCTCAGGTACGTACACACTGCAACACACACTCCAACACACGCTCACACGCACACCACACACACACGCACACCACACACACTCCAGCACGCACGCTCAGACACACACACACTCCAGCACGCACGCTCAGACACACACACACACACACACGCACACACTCCAACACGCACGCTCAGACACACACACACACGCTCACACGCACACCACACACACACACACACGCTCACACACACTCCAGCACGCACGCTCAGACACACACACACGCTCACACACACTCCAGCACGCACGCTCAGACACACACACACACACGCACACCACACACACACCACTCACACGCACACCACACACACGCGCGCACGTGCACACACACCCTCACACTAACACGCACACACCACACACACGCGCGCACGTGCGCACACACCCACCATGTCAGGCCACTCCTTGGGGCTTTTGATTGTGGGAGAATTTGGGCGGGATGCGCGTGTCTGAAACGATCACACTGCAGCTCTGATTGGTCATTGATACTGTATCCCTGTCCAGCAGTTATGCACATATCTTTGAGAAAGAAAGCTAAATTAGTGAGGTGTCTGGAGGTGTCTGCTGAAAAAGGATCTGAGGGGTGAGCCATGTCTGCTTGCTCTTGCAGGTTCAAGCACAGCTCTTGCAGTTTGCAGCAAAAAACATCGGTCTGAACCCTGCACTTCTGACCTCTCCCATAAGCCCCCAACACATGACCCTGCTGAACCAACTTTACCAACTGCAGCTGGTGAGTAAGCCTGATCTGACCAGTATTCACTGGAGTATGCACACGTACACGCACACACACACACGCGCACACACACACACGTGCACACACACAAGTACGCGCACACACGCATGCATACACACAAACACACATGCACACGCGTACACGTACACACACACACACACACACACACATACACAAGTACGCGCGCACACGCACACGCGCACACACACACACACAAGTACGCACGCGCACACGTACACACGCGCACATTCACACACACACACGCACATTCACACATCTACACATACCTATGCCCACCTGCATGCTTTTTCTCACCTGTGACACTGATGACTCAGCGCTGTTTCGCGTGTCTGGCGTTCTCCTGTATGCTGGGTTAGTTGCCCGGGGTTCGAGCGGCTGCTGAATGTGAGTGTGATCTGTGCTCCGCGGGCTGATCCCAGGTCAGTGTGAAACGCACTGAGCGCCTCTGTCTGTTTCAGGCATATCAGCGTCTACAGATCCAGCAGCAGGTGCTGCAGGGTCAGCGCAACGTGTCCGGGCCCATCAGACAACAAGAGCAGCAAGTGAGTCCCGCCCAGAACCCCGTCCCGCCCAGCCCCGTCCCGTCCACACACCCAGCCCCGTCCCGCCCAGCCCCGTCCCGCCCAGCCCCGTCCCGCCCAGCCCTGTCCCGTCCACACGCCCAGCCCCGTCCCGTCCCCACGCCCAGCCCCGTCCCGCCCAGCCCCGTCCCGCCCAGCCCGTCCGCCCAGC
This sequence comes from Anguilla rostrata, assembly GCF_018555375.3. Taxonomy (NCBI): domain Eukaryota; kingdom Metazoa; phylum Chordata; class Actinopteri; order Anguilliformes; family Anguillidae; genus Anguilla; species Anguilla rostrata. The sequence continues at coordinate 29,407,780 of NC_057949.1, forward strand.
CCCGTCCTGCCCACACGCCCAGCCCCATCCGATTGAGGACATTTCTGTTGCCCAGGGGAGTGATGTCGCTCTTGATTTGGGTAAAATGTCTGTTGTTTTCCCCTCAGGTTGCACGTACAATCAATAACATGCAGCAGCAGATCCAGCAGCACCAGCGGCAGCTGGCCCAGACCCTCCCCCTCTCTGCACCCTAACCCTAAAGCTCCTCCCACTCTCTGCACCCTAACCCTAAAGCTCCTCCCCCTCTCTGCTAAGCAGCAGCCCCCCCTCTCCGGCCCGCACCCAACGCCGCAAGTCGCCCTGCGCTCCCACCCCAGGCTTCTGGCCTGTCCGACCTGCAGACCAAAGAACCGCAGTCTTCACCCAACTCCTACAGCCCGTACCCCCTCTGTGAGTGCTCCCTAACCCTAAAGCTCCTCCCACTCTGTGCCCTAACCCTAAAGCTCCTCCCCCTCTCTTCACCCAACTCCTACAGCCCGTACCCCCTCTGTGAGTGCACCCCAGCCCTAAAGCTCCTCCCCCTCTCTGCCCCCTAACCCTAAAGCTCCTCCCCCTCTCTGCCCCCTAACAATAAGGCTCCTCCCACTCTCTGCACCCTAACCCTAAGGCTCCTCCCACTCTCTGCACCCTAGCCCTAAAGCTCCTCCCACTCTCTGTGACTGCACCCTAACCATAAAACTCCTCCCCCTCTCTGCACCCTAACCCTAAAGCTCCTCCCCCTCTGCACCCCAACCCTAAAGCTCCTCCCCTGTCTGCACTTACGTACTAACCCCGACCCTATCTGTGAGTGCTGTAACTGACTAACCCCGACCCTATCTGTGAGTGCTGTAACTTACTAACCCCGACCCTATCTGTGAGTGCTGTAACTTACTAACCTCTATCCTATCTGTGAGTCTGTCCCCCGATAAGTCTTGGGGAGAGCAAATTTCCACACAACAGCTCTGATGTGAATATTTCTCAACCCCCCCGCAGCTGGACTGAACCCCAACATGAATGTAAACAGCATGGAGGTGGGCGGTTTGTCCATGAAGGAGCCCCCCCAGCCCCAGTCCCGCCTCTCGCAGTGGACCCACCCCAACGCCATGGAGACCCTTTCCGGAAGCTCCTCCCCCCTGGAACCCAACCTCAACAAGCATGGTACGAGGAACCTGATCCCATCCCTGCCATGCACACTAACCTAACTACATAAGTGAATTTGTTAAGGGTATGCTTTTTATAGTCTGTTTTTAGTAACAGGAGGACAGCATCAGAAGAAGAAGAGTTAAAAATGTGAAAGAAGCACTAAAATCTTGATTTACCATTTGTACTATGACCCTGATCATTTTTGTGGTGGATCTGTAAAAGCACTCCGTGATATGCTTTAACCCTTCAAGGTGAGAGAATGTGATTAGAATGTTCTTCACTGAACATTCTAATGCTGATGTCACAATCACTACTGGTGACTGAATGCGACAGAGTTCTAGAACACTGACTTAGAATCAGAAGGAAAAAAACATTCCAAAGAACCTGCTCTTCAAATTTTGCGTGGTTACCGTCCTTGGCAGTCTGTCTGTGGATGGCGCCCCAGTGAGAGTGACAGGTGCCCCCCCCCCCCCCCCTCAGGTGCCCTCGGCACAGGTGCAAACTTGGGCCCTCCAGGAAAACCCCCCCTGGATGATTCCTACAGCCCCTACAGTCTGATGTCCGGCTCTGAGGCCCCTCCCAGCCCGCTGGTGACCCCTGACAGCTGGGGTCAGGGCAAGAACGCCAACGACAAGATCGCCAACGGGACCAACATCAATTGGCCTCCAGGCAAGTAGAGGGCGCCAGAGTCACATTTGGCTCTAGTTTCCACTCCTTTAGAACTGGGTGGACCACCTATTTTGGAAATTCTATTTAAACTGTTTAAAACTGGGCTATTTTGAATCCCCTAGTCTTTTATTTATTCTTTGTAATTTTGAATCACTTAAATCACGAGCTAGAGCTATATGTATCCTTGGCAAAAATATTTTGGAAAACATTTTGCTTCCTGCATATTTGTAATGAGTGACCAGAACAGACCATTTTGAGTTTCACCAATGGCATGCAGCTTTCAGTGTTAAGAATACTGAGCTAGCCACCTGGTTAGCATAGACTATCTGTGCTGATGGAGTCTATGGTCATGCGCACCCATTTGGTCTTTCAGAGTTCTGTCCAGGAGTTCCCTGGAAAGGACTACAGAACATTGACCCGGAAACGGATCCCAACATGACCCCAGGAAGTGTTCCCAGTGGCCCTACCATCAACACCAACATCCAGGATGTGAATCGCTATTTGCTGCGGGACCGAAGTGGAGGTAAAGAAAGGGAGGGATGGAGAGAGTGAGAGAGGCAAAGAGCAGACATTAGGCCTACACACGCACTATCGGTGCGGTTTGAATGATCAGTGGGCATTTCCGTGGAGCAAAGGCCCTTCTTTGGACACAGTTTGTGTTTTACCGTTCAAAGCGCCAGATCTCTGCCATTGTTAGCCCTGAGTGAGACGGCAAGCTTCGGACAGAGAATCTAAGAGTGTAAGTGCGCTATTGATTTGCCACAAGGGGGCGCCAGCGTCCTTTCGTGTCACTGCTTTTCTGAGGTTCATTTGCTGGCTGGGTAGCTTGCCTCTGCGGTGGACACCCCTGGAATGTTTGGGGCGAGAAGACATCACCTTTCTTGCTTTCTTTTCTCCACCCCGTCGCCCCCTCTCATTGGCCACGGGACGCCATAGGCTCCTCCCCAACATCAGCTCAGAACGAGGCATCGCCTCCCTCCGGCGATTGGCCGGTCAGCGCCTACGGTAGCTCGTTCCCTTTTCCCTCTGCGGATGCTGAGGATGCAGGTACAGCCACCTTGGCGTAGCCCCTCTCGCTACCCCCCGCCCCTCCCAATCTCCTCCCGTTCCCCTTCAACCTCCTGAACACCCACTACTTCGTCCCCGGCATGTTGACCAACCCAGAGGAGACAGCTAGAGCATCCCAACTTGTCTGCGTGTATATATTTCCCTCACCTGTGCCCAGTCTACCTGTCCCATTTTTAAAGTTACTCTCTGTGTACACAGTTCTCCAGTGAAATTTTAATAGTGGGCGTTGACTGTAAATCAAGTAAGTTTTTGGCTCGTCTTTGTCCTGAACGATCCCTCATCGTCGGAATTCGGCATGAACCGATAGGTGTGCCCCATGGCTCCCTCTCTGTAACCCTTCATCATTGCTGTGGCTTGTTGTGTGTGGGAGTCTCCCTTAACCGGCTGAGTGATGTACCCTCGAGTTCACTGGAGAGGTGCCCTACCCTGTCCACCTGATTACACAGCGTACCTGCCGCAGATTCTCACGCCTGTTACTGAATGGCGGTGGGTGAAAATGGCTGGTGTTCAGCCCACAGAGGAGCAGATGATTTCCCAGTAACTAAAGGAGGGTATGCAATAGGGGGAAGTGGAATATGCTGAATGTAATTGCAGTTAAGTCATGTGTTACTTATGTGTGTATTTCAGTAATGATCACTCACACTTTCTAGTGTGCAGGTATTCTCCTGTCTACATCGAGGCTAGTCACACCGTGTCACCCATATTGACGACTTGCAGTAACGTTCTCTCTCCCTCTCCTTCTCTCTCTCTCTGTCCCCCCTCTCTCTCTCCCTCGCTCGCTGGCTCCCTCCCTCCCTCCCTCTCTCTCTCTCTCTCTCTCTCCCTCTCTCTCTCTCTCTCTCAGCTAAGCTGTCTGATATGAAGTCCTCCTGGTCTCCTGGGTCCGTGTCGCACCCCCAGGCCTCCCTGTCCCACGAGCTCTGGAAGGTTCCGCAGGGTCCCAGAAACGCCGCCACCCCCACCCGCCCCCCACCAGGCCTGACCAACACCAAGCCCTCCTCCACCTGGGGGGGCGGCGCGCTCGGCCTGGTGCCTGGCTGGAGCAGCTCCTACTCTGCAGGTACGCCCCCTAGAGGATTAAACTTGCAGTGTCCCGTCACCCTGAGCTCCTGAGCCTGATATCAGGAGCCTGCATTCCCAAAATTAGCTCCATCTCCTCAGCCTTATTCTATGTAGTCTACTGCAGTCTGTAGATATAGCACCATGGCTACAATCCAGTAATTTAAGGTCATGTGCTTGGGCTTTTGTTTTCATTTTCATTTCATTTTCTCTCTCTCTCTCACTCTCTCTCTCTCTGAGCAGGTACCACCTGGAGTACGGACAGCTCCAACAGGACCAGCAGTTGGCTGGTTCTGAGGAACCTCACACCTCAGGTACCCTCTTCTCTCCTCTCCCCTCCCCTCCCCGAAACGCCCAGCCCCGCTGGCTCTGCCTCTCTCTCTTTCTCTCTCTTTCAGGTTCAGTGCTGAGTCAGTCAGCTTTACAGGCGTTTCTGTGTTTCTGAAGGGCACAGGAATAACATAACGGTCCGGGGGTGGGTGTGGGCCTGGGCAGCAGTGAAACTGCAATAATAACAACAATAACCACCTTAACAGTGATAAATAATTTCTGCAATACACACAGTTTCCCTGAATGCTTTCAGGGCCAGTGTGCTGTGATGTTGCCATGTCTGTCCTCGCCCCCGGTCTGGGTCGCCGTGGTAACCAGGTCTGTGGGTTGCCGTGGTAACCCGGTCTGTGGGTTGCCGTGGTAACCCGGTCTGTGGGTTGCCGTGGTAACCGTGCGCTCTCGGTGTTGCAGATCGATGGCTCGACCCTGCGGACGCTGTGCATGCAGCACGGGCCCCTCATCACATTCCACCTCAACCTGACCCAGGGCAACGCCGTGGTGCGCTACAGCTCCAAGGAGGAGGCCGCCAAGGCCCAGAAGTCCCTGCACATGTGCGTACGCCACCGCCGCTGCCACCACCGTCACCTCCTATACCCAGCTTCCGCTTTTAGCCAACACCCGATGCGCCGTTTCAGGGCTTCACCGGTTCTCTCTCCATTATCAGAGTCGTTGAGCTTTGAGCACATTCTTTGTATTGAGGTCCCAAGGGGTGAATTTATACCGTTTCCGTCCAAAGGGAGTCCTCTTACTAAGCATGTTTTCCCCCACTCTGATCGTGTGGACGTTGTTAGGGGCACTATTCAGACTTTTTCATTTGGTCTAAATGTTTGGTTTTTTTTTTAACCTTTTAACATGATTTCTTTAAATAATTAGCCAAGATGATGGCTTGTGAATAAGCAGCATGGAAGGTGAGTGAATGTGGCTTTCAGTGTTCATCACTCCTCGCTCTGCGCTGCCCCCTGCAGGTGTGTGCTGGGAAACACCACCATCCTGGCGGAGTTTGCGGGGGAGGAGGAAGTCAACCGATTCTTTGCACAAGGCCAGTCCCTGGCCACCACGCCCACCAGCAGCTGGCAGCCCAACCAGGGAACCAATCAGACGCGGCTGGGGGGGGCAGGGGCGGGGCCGTCGCACGCCATGGGCCACTGGAACAGCAGCGGGGGTGTGGCCAAGACGGGCGGAGACCTGCTGTGGGGCGGAGTCCAGCAGTACTCTAGCCTATGGGGACCGCCCGGCGGGGAGGATGGGCGGGTCAATGGAAGCCCTACACCAATCAACACGCTGCTTCCTGGGGACCTGCTGAGCGGAGAGTCCATGTAGGATTATAGAGAAACCTTTAAAAAAAAAGAAAAGAAAAAACAACCAACGGACTTGAGGAAAGCTACAGAAATAAAATCAAAAAAACATGCAAATGGAAAAAAATGAATCCGATAAAAACCAAGCAAATCGTGTGACGATAATCAGTACCAGTGGATTTTTTTAGCCAGGAGCCTCGACATTCAATGCCTTTGAGGGCTGAGGTTCGAGGCGTTTGAGGGTTGAGGTTCGAGGCCTTTGAGGGTTGAGGTTTGGGGCCTTTGCTGAATTCAGTTGGATTCAGTCCACTATCTTTGGGAAAAGAAACCCACCCTGAGTTAGAATATCCAAACACTTGTTTTTTCTTTATTTTGGAGAAGAGAGAAGAAAACAATGACTGAACCTTTTTTATGAATGAACTTACTCTAGTAACCAGACTTTTGCTGTGAAGTGTCTTTTGGGTTTTTTTTTTATTTTTTTTAAATTCAAATTGATATACATGCGGCCATTTTAAAATTCCCAGCCCCCTCCAATCATTCCAGACATGTCCTGCAGGAATGTTTTTGAGTCATTCTTTTGTTGTTGTTTGTTTTTTGTTTTGTTTTCACATCACACTAAAATTGGCCTTAATCCCAAGTTTTTACAGTGTTTGTACTTCAGAAACTCAGTGTCATTTCTGGGAGCAGGTGTGAACTGCAGTGTTCCTCCGCACCTCCAGGGGGCAGTTGTGAACCTCAGCATTCCTCCATGACTCCAGGGCTCTTACCACCTCTTATTTTTTTAAATAACTTGAAGGGATTTACACTGCTGATTTTTTTTTTCTCTCTCACACATTCAAGCTGTTGTTAGAGCTATTGCAAAATAAGCTGAGAAATTATTATTCAACGTGTTGGATTGACTGAGTACTTGAGAGTGTTTAGGAGCGTTTGAGTGTGTTCGTCTGTGACTCCAGTTGCCTCTGTTCTGTGGAACTCTAAGAAAGGCTTCTTCAGACCTCCCCACGCAGTGTTTTGAGGACTAGTTTCTGTTCCCGACTTGACACTGTCTTTAATCAACTCTGTGGGCAGTGATGACCTTGGCCCCCCCAGCAGTGACCTTGACCCCCCAGTGCTGTCTGAGGAAGTGTCACCTTCACATTGTGTGCAATATTAGGCCAGCCTCTTCCGTCCCCCACAAGCCCCCCGGGCCACTCCACTCTGCTGCAGAGGAACCCCCCTACCCCCAAACCGTTATTGTGACACCCTGGGAGGGTACGCCAGGTGCTGCCCGCCTGCCACCGTTTACCCCACGCCACTGGGGCAGAATCCCCGGACCTGCCCTTGCACCAAATAGGGGGCATTTCCTATATACCCTACAGACAGTGTTTTTTTGTTTTGTTTTTTTTGTAATGGGTAGAAACTACGGAACAAAGACTCAGTTTTATTTTTTAAAGTGGAGCGGATTCTCATAGCACTTAAAAGGAGAGCGGGAACTGCAGCTGACCCAGCAGCTGACCCAGCGGAGTCAAGCCAGGATGCTCCACGGAGGGACGGGACAAAGCAATCTCACACCTTCACCTGGGCTTTCCGTCTGAAGACTCCTTTTCCCTTCTTCATCATGTCAGGTGCCTCCTCAGTCCAGGGGGCTGTGGGAGTCTTGGATGAGAGGAAGAGAAAAAAAAAACAGTAATGGAAGCAGGAAGAAGGGGTGGAAAAAAAGACTGAATCTGCTCGTTGAGCTGGAAAGAAGAAAAAAAAAACAACTAGCCTTTTTGGGAATAAATCAGTAAGTAAATATCACTGTTACGTGACTCAAAGACATCTGACAGCAGTCTGATGTGCAGTGTGGCCCCCCCTCCCTGGGCCCCGCCCTCCCGGGGCCCTCCTGCATGGCGGCCAACACTACCTGTGGGATCGTTTGGCCCTTGAGTGCCTATCTGCTGGGGGGCCCCGAGGGTCTCCTCAGCCCTGCCCCCAGCTGGAACCCCACCCCCACCCCCCACCCCCCCCGACTGGAACCCCAGCCCGGCCAGCCGAGAGCTGCCCTCTCAGAACCGGCCAATCAGCACTCAACTGTGCCAGCGTCCGACCTCATCGCCCCCCCTTCCCTCTCCGGGTCATGCAAAGATCACTTGGATCAGATTTTTCTGGACTCTCCGTTGTTGTGGTTTTGTGGTTTTCTTTCTCAGTGCAGTGGTCTGCAGAGAAGCTGCTCTCCAGCACAGCGCTGTTCATCGGCACAAAGGCGTCGGCGACGCGCACCGCGCTGAAACGACTCCCGCGCACTTTGGGTCGTCGTCTGGATTAATACTACAGATCTGTCAGTTTTATTATTATTATTATTATCTTGTTGTATGGTTTGGGCTTGCAGTTTGTGTGGAATGTGTGTGGGTTCTGGGTTGGTGTAGCTCTGGTTTGGGAGTGGGGTGAAGGGACACTGGGATTCAGTTAGTGTGGCCTGCCCCAGATGTCTCACCTGCCTATCACTTAGCTGGTGACATCATCCCAGCGAGCTGATGACCTCATCACAGTGCACCGATGACTTCATCACAGTGTATGATGGGCCCCAAGAACAGGAAATGTCTCAGAATCCCCCCCCCCCCTTCCTTAGAAATGACTGAAAACTGACAGTGAGGGCTCTGTCTTTTCCTATGCAAAGATGAATATTGCCCCCCACCCCCCTCACCCCCCCATGTCACCTCAATCCCTTCCTCACCCCGGCTGCTTCCCCTCTCCCAGCGAGCCACGCCCCTGTCCCGAACTCGGGTCCGAGCCCGCCGCACGGTCGTGTTCATCAGAAGAGGGGGCGCCGGTCAGAGCCCCACAGTTTACATTCAGAACCGTGTTTTCAGCTGGGTCTCGGGGCGGGGCGGGGCGGGGCAGGGCGGGGCTGGGCTGGGTGTGCGGGGTGGGCCTGGATCGGGCGGGGCTGGGCGGGGCAGGGGGGGATGTAAGGAATGAAGATGGACACCTTATTAATAGTCGATGATACTCCATGTTTTCAGAGTAGGAGGGGGGAGGTAGGGGTGCACTGTGTATACCATTTCCCGTTACGTATTTTTATGCCAAAAACATTTTGTCTTTTTCTTTCTTTCTTTTTTTTTAAATGGTCAAACACGAAAGGAAACCTGAAGTGTGCGACTCAGTTTCAGCTCCTCTGCACCGCTCGCTGACTCAGTGTTCTGCAAGAGTTCCCCCTAGTGGGGCAAGGTTGTTTATTTTATTTTAATTTTCGGTCATCCAGGTCAGCAGGATCACACAGCTGTGTATTTCCACTAACCCAGCACCCTGTTGGGACCCGCTGACTCAGCACCTTGTTGGGCCCAGCTGTTGGGTCAAATCCCCGGGGCGGACGCTTTTTCACTAGTTTCATATAAATATGTGCCTGTGTTCTTCCTTGTTCGTTTACCCAAAAATGTTTGAAGACAAAGCAGAACGCCTCTCACAAAAACATACATGTATGAATTGTAAGGTCTGCCTAGTGGGAAAACTAGATGACCTGAGCCGGTGAGATTATAGAGCACGGTTCGTCACCCGCAGATGGACGCACAACCTTTCAAAGCATTGAAAACACACTGCTGAGAACCGCTTTGTGGAGAACGGAGCTTTTTGGGCCTTGACGCTTCCTGTAGGCAGATGACATCACAGGGCTCTGTTTTCCCTCCTTTCTCAGTCAGGTGGCCGCTGGCGTGCCGGCCGAGGGAAGGGGTTTGATGCGCTGCAGTGATCGTGTTGCCAAATTGACTTTCTTCTACGCGCTTGGACTATTAACCTGTGCAGTGGGTAGCACTGTCGCCTCACAGCGAGGAGGTCCCGGGTTCGAGTCCGGCCGGGGCCTTTCTGTGCGGAGTTTGCATGTTCTTCGTGTGTCTGTGTGGGTTTCCTCTGGGTACTCTGGCTTCCTCCCACAGACCAAAGACATGCAGGTAGGCTAATCAGAGGCGCTAATTTGCCCGTAGGCGTGAGTGTGTGAGCGAATGGTGTGTGTGCCCTGCGATAGATTGGCACCCTGTCCAGGGTGTATTCCTGCCTCTCGCCCAATGCATGCTGGGATCATTAGCATAAATACCGGACTCCTCTTTTGTTTCTTCTCATCGAAGTTCCCCGTGTAAAGGATGTCCAAGAGGGGCTCGTCGCTCGATGGGTCAGCGTCTGTCTGTGGGTGAGATGACTCTGTAAGGCAGCCTGTGGCAGCTTCCGTCAGGGGCGGTGCGGTCCATGCTTGAATTGGTACAAAATCACGAAGGGCGATGCAAAGGCGATGTTTCGGAGGTGGTATCTTGAGGAACATGGAAGGCCAAAATCACTATTGCCTCTTTAATGTAAAGGGATTGGGGGAGGGGCTGTGGCCGTCGAACATGGAGTTTACTGAAAGTACAGGCCAAAAAGCCTCGGGAATTCCACCCACTGTACACCAGCACTGAGCGCTTTACTCTCTCTCCCTCCCTCCCTCTCTCTCTCTACCCCCCTCTCCCTCTCTCTGTCTCTCTCTCCCTCTCCCTCTCAGCGGCTCAACAGTAAAGTGTCTCAAAGCACATCAGTGATCCTCTGGATGCTTGGAAATGGAGCTTAAAGAAACGTAGGAAAGGAGGGGTTGTGGGTTAGCTTTGTGGATCTCCATGGAGGAAAAGTGGAAAACTGTTTTTTTTCTATGAGCCTGGACCATATATGCACATGCTGGTTCATATAGACATGTAAGAAAGTGTGTGTACACACACACTAGAACCTTCTCTCTACCCAGTCTCAATCCCCCGCCTATTTTCTATAATGTGTATTTCCCAGAAACAAATGCTCATAAACATATCAAAATAAAAAAAATTATACAAATACTTGAATCGAAAGAAACGCCAATAATGTAATGTGAACGCTTTTTGAAAATATTTGATCTCACTGAAACACTTCTGAACTCTGATAACTTCATTTCAGAGTGAAATGATGACTTAAATTGCTGATTGGAGGGGAAAAAAGACAAAATGGCATCTGTGAGTGTTTGCACAAGAGTGTGTGTGTGTGTGTGTGTGTGAGAGAGAGAGAAACGTTGTGAGTGTTGGTGGATGAGTGTCCTTTTTTTGTTCACTAACCATTTTTTGTGGATTTTTTTTTTTGCTGTTTTTTATGCTTGTCAGATATATATTACGATGGTTATTGTCGTTAGCTTCTAGTGTTGCACTGACTGTCTGCTTCCCCTCATCCAGCTAATCGTACAAATGGAGACAAAGTACAGAGGGCAGGAGGTGACAATTCACGTGTAAATGTTTACTCAAGGACTTGATGAAAAAATTAAGTGTTTTTTTTTTGTTTTGTTTTGTTTTTTTTAAATCTGTAAGATGTTTATCTATCTACCTTATAGTGGCTTTTATTGTGTAATAATCCAAAAAGGGATTATGATTATGAGTATTGCACCATTTTCCAGAATATAAACTGAAAAAAAACAAAATGCATTAAAAAAATTAAAAGGAAAAAAAAAAAAAAAAACTTTTTGAAGAACTGTGGCCATACAGATGGATTTAGAAGGACTTGAGCTCTTCATGTTTGAACCATGGAGGGATGGGAGGACTGGAAGACGGGAGGCGAGTTCGATACTCATTTCAGAGGTGCCTACAGTTTTTGTTCCTGTTCATTTTTTATTTATTTTAATTTTTTTTTCTTTTTTTTTTTGCAAGGCCGCCTTTTGTTTACAAACGTTTAGTTTTTCTGAAGCTCGAAGAAATTGAATTATGGGAATGTTAGGAAAATAACTGACTAAATAAAGGACACTTCTGTCAAGTGAATACAAACACTTCAGAATGAAGAGAACTTGCTACTTTCAGAACTCTGGGATCGATCAGTGTTGTTTCATTTTTAATTTTTTGTCAGTGATAAATTTTTACTATCCAAGGACTATCCAAGATTATGTCTTCAAGTTTCCTTTGTGAACAAAGGCATAAATTATCTCACTGTCTTGCACACACACACAAAAAGGTGGATCATGTCTCAGGAAAGTTTGGGTTCCAGAGTACCAACTCCACGCCATTTTAATGTATGTTTTTACGGAGAAGAAGAAAAAAGAAAAAAAAAAAAAAAACCAAGCACTGAAGGTTATGGATTTTTGTTTCTAAATCCGTAGCAGTTACACATTTACCAAATAATGGACTCTAAATGAACTTTTTTTTTTTTTTAAAAGGAGTGCTTTACGTACAAATCTATATATTAAAATCGCTTTACATTTTAAATGAGATGAACATAGATTTTGATTGTTAAAAAATACAGCAAAAGAACATACATGTCACTGTATGTTTCAAACTATTGTATTGCAATGAGGTCCATTTCCTGTGAGCATCAGGAGCGTTTGTGCATTACTGTCACTTTCCTGCGTCTCTTCTGTTCCTTTCCTGTGGCGGGTGTTCAGTGACAAAACGGACAAGAGAGTTTTTTGTCTTCTGCTAAAAATCGGACGAATCAGAAGCTGGCTTAAAAGGATCATGATCTATGCACAGGTGTTGGGGTGGGGCGGGGGGGCGGTTATCGTAGGGGTTTATTTTGTTGTGCTTAGATGTTTGAGTTGTAATGTTTTTATTTTCCTCCACCCCGCTGCCTCTGGATTCTGATTAATCTTGTTGTCCTTTGTCTGTCATGCTGTGTGTTTTCCTAAACCAATGACTGTCTCGCTCTAGGCACTGTGGGTGTATATTGAAAGCTCACTAATTTCGGGGTAAGGGGGCGGGGCGGGACCGGGGGGGGGGGGGGGGGGGGGCTTCTGTTCTTTCTCTGTGTTTGTTTTCCAAGGGAAGTGGGGCTGGGGTGGGGGTGGTTAGGGTTCCTTTTTGGCCTTTTGTTTTAAAAAAAAATATTAAAGAAATCTTGTACTGAGATGTACAAAACTCAGTGGTGGCTTTCCATGTGTTTTGGCGGTTTTATTTCCCTCTCTTTCTCCTTATAGAATGTGATTGTTAATGACATGCACCAGGAATATATATATTTCATGACTTATGGAGCTTCTTTCAAACTAATAATAAACAGCATTTTTTTCTTAGCAGTTGACCTGTGGCATTATTGGCAGTTGCCATATGCCATGTTTCCTCATGTATTTTCTCAGTATTTGTGTAGTTTTTATTATTATTATTATTATTATTATTATTATTATTTTATATAAAACTTCCAATGACACACCTCTTCTCTGGTGTGTAGTGTTTGGTATACACCTGTCCATTATGTCCAATATTTAAAGGCACTTTAAATATGTGCCTTTAAATATTGCCATTGCATCGTAGATGTAACTGAGCATGGTTGTTTTATATTTTCAAGATAAAAATCCTGCCTAATATGCCTAATATTTTTAATAATTCAGTCTCACTGTGGGTATCCGATAACCGGAAAAGTTCCTATGAGGTGATTTCCTTATACGCACCTACTTGAATAACAACCTTCTGGTTTGGTTCGGTGCAAAGAGCAGGCTGATGTATCGACACACTGGCACCTGTCACCTTACTTGTTGAAATCGGAGACAAGCTAGACCAATCATGGGGGTACGTTGGCAACAATCAGTTGAAGACGTATGGTAACTGGTGGATTTTTTATTTTTTTGGGTTGTCTCCTGGTAATTTACTACAGGAATTGTGTAAGTACAGCAACAAACTATTTTTAAAAATTTCTTCCTCTTCATGGATGTAAGACCTTAGTCTTATGTATTCTTTAAAGAAAACGATGAGGATAAATGTAATGTGTTTGAGTGGAAAACAGCAAAATGCACAGGACTTACGTCCAAAAAATGGAGAAAAAATGGCATTTGATAAATGACATTTTTTTATTCAGATGGATTGGATGTCATGTTTATGTAAAAACCATGCTGAAATAAATGAATAGAAATGTGTTTGAAGAAATTTGTTTCATTGGATAATGGAAAACTACATGAGACTATATTCTTATGTCAAAAAGAGAAAATTCTAAACTTTAAAAAAATGCTAGTCATCCCCCGCCCCCCCGGCAGGCTCTGTGATTGACCTTGCCTCTTCCATTTATGTAAGTATACCTTTATTTTCCCTTCAATCAGCTATAAGACGTAAGACCTGTATTATTGACAATGCTTGTGTGTGCATGTGGGTGTATGTGCGCATTAGTCATATTATCTATACGGTATTTTCTCTTTACTGTCCGAGCAGATCCCGGTCATGCACTTGCTCCTGCTTAATCAGTCCTTGTGCTGTCCTGCCTGCGATCACTTCCTGAGCTGTCCTGCCCTTTAATGTTATATATACATTATATATAAGTTGAATTGTATAGCCCCTTTCAAGCATAGAGCACAAAGTGTTTTCCAAATCAGATAAAAATAAGGAATAAAATTATGTAGTGCTTGGTCCGCCAGAGAGGCGGGTTGGTCTCGGCTGCGCCGGCTGGTGGAGAGAGCACACGCACCTGGGCTGCGTTAGCTAATCAGCCCAGGTGCTTAAAGGGGTGCTGCTCTCCACAGTTCAGGGCTGAGACCGGGAGCTCACACCGAGAGCGTGTTTATGATTTTCGTTTAGTTAAGTTTTGTGCAAGCTAAAAAGAGACGGAGAAAGTGATCCTCAGCTGGGACGTTGGAGGAGCTGGCACCGGAGAGAAGGCGGGTCAGCTACGGGCAGCGATTCACTGGAAAGCTGGAAAGGGGCATACCAGTGCCATGATTTGTGCTTACTTGCTACACCGAGGTAAATTCCTGAAAGCACAAGAAGCACTAGACTTTTACGGTCAAGTCTGGACCAGAGACAAGGAGAGAGTAACGATTCCCAGTGGGAGGTGCTGTGTCTCCTACTGCAGCTGCCTTCTGAAGAACCAGCTGGAGTGCAAGCCAGTGGCATTGCTCTTTCACACGATGGTGTTTGAAATGGTTGCCATGTTCAGTGGAGGAGCAGGAAGGGATACTGCTGTTTAAAACAGGAGTGAGCAGATGCCACATGGGTTCAGGGAAAGGGAACTGGTGTCGGGATCCACAGTTTGTGGTGCACCAGTTGAAGGTTAAGATCCACACCTCTAATGCAGTGCGCACCAGGCGCGAGGACAAGTACATGTTCCTCGAGTTTCCACAACCCCTGCCCGTGTGTGGTGACATCAAGGTGGAGTTCTTCCACAAGCAGAACAAGATGTTTCACTTCTGGGTCAACACCTTCTTCATTCCTGGACCAGAGGAGAATTCGGAAGGAAAGCGAGAGTGAGGGCTTGGTGAAGGAACTGGACGGAATCCAGAGCCCGGAGCGTGGAGAAAACGACAAAGAAGCACCTTCTCCTGGCATTGACAAAGAAGGATCTGGACAAAGCCAACAAAGACAAAGCCAACAGATCCTTTTCTCCAAAACTGGTGGGAGGGGCCTGATAAGGGGGTAGTGGTTATTGCCCTTTTTCTGCAGCTGGGGAGGAGCTGATCACAAATAATGGAGATTCGGGGAAGGGGCCATCTGGAGGGCAAAACCCGGATTTTGGTGAGGCAGAAATGTCTGACATGGAGCCGGGGGCAGCTGCTAGTGGACCTCCCTTGCTCTCCCGAGTGACTGACCACTCCCTCGAACAACCTCAGGATGAAACGCAGAGTCGAGTAGCTCACCAAGTGATTAAAATTGATGGTCGGCTTCTCGACCAGCAGAGGGCAGTGACACAACCCCTATTAAGCTTCTGTGTTACATTGTTATGTTGCTTATGCCTCCAACAGTGGCAGATTATGTCCGTAAACTTGTCCTTGTTCAGATGCAGTAGCGTACCACGTCACAGCCAAAATCGCGGGACGACAGGCTGTGTTTACAGTGTCCAGTCATTTGGTTTCTGCGCTTGGACTAAACATTTCCAGAAAACACCCAGCAGGAATCGTTCTGCGTGGGAGAATGGTACCGCTGGGATTTTTTTATTTATGTTTTCTGATTTAATCAGAAATAAATCATTATGTTCCACTGAATGCATCTGCAGCTGGAGCGCATTCAGTCCTCACAGGCTGACCAAGCTCGCGTGTCACTAATGCCGCTAAACAAGCAGGTAAACCGGCTCATAATAGAATAAATTTATGGCGGGAACCTGCGTTTGTCAGGCTGGTTTGTAGGAGCCTGTTCCTCCTTGCACTGTGGCCTCTGTGGCCGCACCTGACTTCACTTTCTCCAGGCATAACTCACGCGCTGTTTGCCATGTTTACAGAAGCATATGAGCCTGTGTGTAGGCTAGGCTATTGATTACGAGTAAATCCCAGACATTCGTTTCCCGTTTGAACTCAATCTAGCGCTTGGATAGTGGAGATTCATTATCCTTAGCAGACGGGTTCCGTTTATTTATATTATTTCTTGAGGCCTCAGCTGAGTTTCTGCGGCCACTTAGAATGATGTTTATATTTTGCGTAGGCACAAGCCGTCGCGTAACTGGAAAAAAAACCTTGAGTTTTTTTAATGATGGCTCACCTGATCATCTTGTGAAGGCTGAGGACGTCTGCTGGATGTCAGTGGTGACGCAGTTCTGTGGCTGAATTCACAGGAACTGCGCCCCAGCCGTTGTCTGGATCATGGTCTGGGTGCTTTTTGACTAGACTCCCTCCAGGCTCTTTGCATAAATTTAAAACTTGATCATTTAAACACGTCTAAAGTTCCGTTGAATCAGACTTTCAAAGTGAGCTCGTTGCCCACAAGAATTTCAAATGTGAATGTGAAGTGCATATGAAAGTACACACAACAGGAGTGGATTCCTTTGGTCTTGGATGCTACCAGCGGTTTCCCTATCAGGTCAAAATGTCGCGCTCAAAATCTAGCTTAATAAATTATCTGAACCTATTTTTTTATTTAGCCTACCTGCCAAACTCACAAGCAAAGCTATACAGAGAATCTATAGGCTAACCCTCTAGTCTGGTACTCTCTACATTACTATGTAGAGAGCACACGGTCAAATAATTAGGCTACTCGTTTAAAAAAAACAAAGTCTAATGGTGTACAAACCAAATGCGATCAGTTTGAAGTTGTTTAGAACGGCCACTAGATGGTGGTCATCGCCTGATCTTTTTTATGAGCAGCAGATCCCGAGGAAATGAGTCCTTAAAAGATTTATTGGGGACTAGGTACTTTAGTGCTGTTAAAAGTATATATTTTTACTCGAATATGAAGCTGTACACTCTGTGTTTAGTATCAGTGTCTCTGAACTGTTGCGCACAAAGAACCGTTAGATCTGAATCCTCAGGGTCATGACTGAATAGGCATTCGGGTTTTTTTTTTTTCTTTCTTTCCCTTTATTATCTGACATACAGCACTGTTATGACATGCCCGTTATGTAACCAAGAGATAATGTAAATAATTGTCCCAATTCCGCCGTTTGCACTGCGGACGGCTGGTGGTAATTAAGCGGATAAAGCCTCAAGGTCAGGCAGCACAGCTTGCGGTCGAGCTGTCTGCTCAAACGTCGTCCTGGCCGGATTGTTCTAGAAGATTAGACCGTAACCAAACGGACTCGCTCGCTGAAACGGCTCCTGTGTGACCAGACTTTCTTTGTTAGCGATCGGTTTAAGAGCTGCAATTTGACCCAAACCTACAGTAGTAATCCCCCAGAAAGATAAGGATTTTTTAAATCAAGATAATTGGCGTCTGCGCAGAGCCAGAATTTATTTATTTATTTTTTGACAGATCAATTAGTCAAAAGCGGGCAGGGGTGTTTGTGTGTGGCGAGTATGAAAGACCGTCATGGCAACTGACAGGCACGAGGGGCCCTTAACGGATATGATTGTCTCGGCGTGGGAGGCGTCGCCATGGAAACCGGGCGCCTCTGTGAAATGTTGCTGTAACGAACGAGTTGCTCTAAATCAATTGAATTGGCGCTGAATGGTCCTTCAGGCAACCGGAGCCTGAAATATGCCGGCCCGGCTGACACACGGATTCGTGCCTTTCAGAAAAAGACCTTGCCGGAGCGGCATTGTCGGGGGCTGCCGAAGATCGACTCCCCCGCTGAAATGTTTAGCACAGCGTACGGGTGCAGTGTCTGCTCCTGCGAGCGCGCGTTGTGTCCGCGTTAGCCCTTGTGTCCGTGTTAGCGTTAGCGTGAAAGGCCCGGCACCATTCCGGAGACCTTAATCTCTCTTCCCCCGTCCTGCAAAACCTGGCTCTGCTAATCCACTCCTCAGAAAAAAGTCCCTGCGAATTAAAACCGCAGCGAGCAGCCTGGAATGCGGCCGGCTGTAGTCTAAAGAACAGATCGCCTCTGCGTTTGGGGGGCTATGTTCCTGTTATCATTCACCACTTGTTGGGTTTTTTGCTGCTCTGAAATTCTCTGAAATTTCCAAGGGGTCTCTCTCGATCTCTCTCTGTCTCTCTCTCTCTCTCTCAGTCCTGTATTTTTGTGTTGGAACAATGCCTCACTGTATGTACACTTATACACAGAGTAATATCTTGTCTTTACCACACACACTGTCCCACATACCCTTACTGACACACACTCCCTCATATACATTCACTCAAAGACTTTCTGTCACATGCAGTAGCCTACATACATAAACTCACCCATGCACTAAGATTTGCGCACCCACAATTTATAATTTAGTCATTTGGCAGGCACTTACAAAAAGTGCTCATCGCATATTAAATAAACACCACTAGAGTAGAGCTGCAGATTGGCAAAGTTACAGATAATTACAACTGGCGAGATGCAAGCCTTGAGACTTCAGAGATGAAGGAAGAGGAGGGTTTTTTTTTATAGAAGCATTTAGCTGCAGGCGCAGAATGTTTGCAGAAAACAGCCAGTAAATCTGGCCTAATTTGCACTCAATTAAATACACCCCGTTAGCATAGCATGTGTACTAATGGACACACTCAGTTTTACCCAGTTCCGTCCATTTGGCTTTATTGGCATAGAGAGCCACAAACGAGCAGTGAAGGCTTGTGTGCGTGACTCTGGTGAGAGAACCTGCCAGATCCACAGAGACATGTAAATATGAGCCTACAATAAAAACACTCTTCACAGAGAAAGACAGTTCTACGCTTACAGGACCTCACCTGTATAGCTCTCTCAAAACGCAAGCGCACACACGCACACACAGACACCCACACACGCGTTTCAAGTGCTGGCCTCTTGCAGTCATCCGGAAAAAGGCAGCCGAGGGATTTATTTTTGTCTTTCGCTGTATTGTCTTTTCATTATTTATTTAATTTTTGCTCTTTCGTTTTCAGTGCTGTCTCTGTGCTCTGGGCTAGGGGTTCGAGCCTGAGCGCGAGAGGAGGGCGGAGCCTGAGCGCGAGAGGAGGGCGGAGCCTGAGCGTGAGAGGAGGGCGGGGCCTTCGTATGCGTATATGGCGGGTGTGTCGTGACGGGCGGGTGTGTCGTGACGGGCGGGTGTGTCGTGACGGGGTGGTGTGTCGTGACGGGGTGGTGTGTCGTGACGGGCAGGTGTATTACCAACTTGTGATTGATTATTACCTCATTAGCGATCCACTAGTGAAATGCAAAGTGATAGGTAGACTTTGGCATTGGCCACATTAATAATCTGTGGCATAGGGAGTGCCAAGAGCGCGCTGAAAAATGTCAAGACTCTTCCACGCCATGTCAATACTCCGAATAAGCACCCTGAGAATCAGAACGGATCTTTGTGATGTCATTCCCAGCGGTGTCACCTCGTCTCGAGCGATGCTCAGATGAGCCAGCTGACTTTCTCTTTCTTTCTCTCTCTCACCCACGTGTTCTGTCTCTCCTTCTTTCTCTATTCCATCACTCTCTCCCAAACGCTGCCTCTCCCTGTCCCCCGGCAGTCAATCAAAAAGGGAGGAGAAACGTAAAGTTTGCTAATAAGGTGTCGGGTCACCACACGTGGGCCGGAGTCTGTTCGAGTCTGGATTTCTGTGGGTGGAATATGACGCCGCTCGTCCGCCAGAAGCTCGGTTACCTGCCAGGTCGACGGACGTGGAAAGTGCCCTCTCTCCCTGTCTGTTCCAGAGTACTCCATTAATGGTTGAAATAAGTCCACGCTGTGCTCATACAGCAGTGGAACAACAAGGTAACGGGTACAAATGCCTGGAAACTGAATCTCTGGGGAGACTGAGCACATTAAATATTTGGCCGGGTGTTATTTAGACCTCGTTGATGTGCAGAATGGTTTTTGATGTCTGTTTTTAATTTATCCTTGTCCTCCATTTCATTTACTGGTTTCATATTGTGTGTGAGATCGTGGGTAAATACGCACGCGCACACACACACACACACAGGAGCCCCAGCTAGAGGACACCCAGTGTGGAATAAGCAAAATGTTCGCCCCCCCCCCCCCAAAAAAGGACCACAATGGAAATAAGCCTTTGGCCTTTATGGTGTTTTTATCCCTTTGATGATTTCTCTATCTGGGGCCATCTCTGGCTAGAGGGGCCACTTGTATTTTAATGATCAATAAAGAATTTCAAGCACCTGACGCAACTAATCAAGGGCTTGGTTCGTTTTATCAGGTGTGCTTGAGATGAGCGCATCACTTTACCTGGGTCCGGCTGGGGTACCCGAGGAGAGGTTTGGGAACCACAGGCTCAGAGTACTGACATTCTCCAGCTTTACTCTGCCTTTTTGGAGGGTTGTGATGCTGAGATACTCGGAGCCATCGGTCTTTTCACTGTCCGTTCTAACCGAAACGTGAGTAGTCTCAGTACTTCCGGGCCACGACGAGATGGGTAATTCAAGTCAGAAAACGGATTATGACGGACAATGTGTTGTCAGTGGACGTGCACCTGTCGTAGCTTTCAGCGCAGCTGTCGGACATTTCAGACCGCTCCTCACGTGCCTCCACCGCAGTCGCTGGCTTTCTCTCGTGCGTCTGATTCACGTTTTTCCTTTTCTTTCTTACTTTTTTTTTGTAATCAACCTCCTTCTCCGATCGTATCTCGCCCGCAGCGGTCTGTTCTCCCCGTCTTTGTGTGCGGCTCAGTAACGGTAGAACACGATCGTATCACTGCAGTATTAATCAGCGCGTGCGCCGGCGTGTTGTCCGATTTCTCTTTTTCAGTCCAAAGCTGTCCTCGTGAATTTTGTTTTACCGGTTAACTCTGTGTAACCTACGTTTAATGGAGGTGGCGATGTCTTGCAGGGAGCCTTGATTTCCTGTAGCAGTACATTATTTTTGTACATTGGCCTAGCAACTACCCTAGCTATTCATAGGGTGACTTATATGCTAAAACAATCAGGGATTTGCCTCTTGAGTTACAAATTGTTAGCCGTGGCATGCTAGCTAGCATCTCCTAAAACTGTAGATCTGCCCATTTCAGGAATCTTTAATCTTATTTTCATACTTGTTCCGTGCCTGTCTCTTGCCCCTAACTGAGTGAGCCGCTGTTGCTTCGAGAAATTGCATGGTTCCCTGAGCCTCAGATTCTGCTCTTATTTTGCTCTTGATGTCCAGTGTTCACAGGAAGTCAGGATCGTGTTAACACGGGGCTTCATGTGTCTGTGAGGCTCGCGATGTGCGTTGTGGTCTACACAGAATGTACAGATTGTGTCATCCTCACACTTCCATTGGCTATTTTCCAGGTGAATAGATATGCAGCCTGTTTAACATTCTTTAAATTCTCACGAGACAGCCCTCTGATTGATTTGATTGCTGGTTTTATTTTTTTTGGTAATTGATCATACCTAAGATTGGCCTACACATTTTCGCACATAGATTTCTAAACAGCGGGACTGCTGTCTTGATGGAGTGTTCAGTTGACCTCGCTTCAGTCTTGTCTCATCAAGACTAGTATCATCCATCGTGGTTTTCATGACATCAGCAAATGTCACACCAGTTATTTCACGGTATATCTCAGGAGCTGATTACAGCGTAAGTCAGGTGAGGACGCACCGTTTCCCCTCTGAAGTAGGCTATCGAAAGTACACAGTTTTTCACTTTCTTCGTCAAGCTTCATTTAGCAACTGGCTTGCTAAATCATTTAGCAGCAGCAGAATAGGACAGTACTTAAAAAAAAAAAATCTATTTTCAGAAATATTCTGAACAATATACTGTGTTAATACTATGTTTTGGTTAGTCACCTTTTGTGTTGAAAATTCTCAGTTTTTCAAATTTACCAGCATCCGAACAGTTGTGCTATTTCCATGTGTTTCCCCCTGTTCTGCTGGGGAACTCACCGGGTCTGTTTCACCCGTTGATCTTTCAGATCACGTCCATGGCCTTTGTGAGGTCGAACTCTTCTTTGCGCATCTCTATGAGTGTGACTGGTGCCTTCTTTAAGGACTATCCACCTGGGGTGGAGTATTCATCGATTTAAATTTTATGTTCACCAGGTCAGCATCCTATCTTTTTGGACTGTGCATTAGTACGTAGTGAACCATGAATCCTGCTATGTTTCTCACATGCACTCAGGCCTACAATCTATTGGAGATCTTTTTTTGACCATCAACTTGAAAGTCCTGATTAGTTTCCCCAAATTGTCACCTGACAATTTAACTCTGAGTTAGAATTGCTTTTCAAAATCAGCTTCTCATCAACTTTCAATGATAGGCATATTATATGAACTAATGTACAGTATATTAAAGTTATGTTATGCGCTGGCGTCAATTTTCATTGGCATGATTTTCACGCCAAACCTAATTTCGCACACCTGATTCCACTAATTAGCAGCTCAAGAAGATCTCTAGCTGTTGAATGTGGTGTGCTTTGTCAGAAATTGCGAAAACAGTTCTTTCTCTAGAGAACATTTGTTTCCTCAGTGTATTTGATATTTCTGTCAGTTTCTGTATCACATATTCCTTGCATAAAACTTTACAAACATCAAAGCATGCTAGGTAGCTGGAAAACCTGTAGAACTGTAAATATCATTAACAAATATAGTTGGCTAACTAGCTGTCTGACAAAGGAAATCCACAGAGAATTATTGGCAGTATTTAGGTCTTTCCTTGAAGAACAATTGTGGTTGCAGCTGGGCCTACATAAGGTGTATTATTCACCCATTCAAAGGACTGGACATGGGAACAAGGATACAGAATAAGTGAATTGGGGCAAAGCTGTAGATTTGGGGCTTGTTTTTACGTTCAGTGACGTACTTTCCCTGGGCCCTGGGTGTACATTTTCTTGTACTTGTAATTTTTTGTTGTTGTTTTGTTTTGTCAACAGTGGTATTGCAAAGGTTCCGTTAAATCAGCTGGCTCAGATAGAACGTTGTTTGCCCAGACCCGCTCTAGATGCCCATTCAGAGGGCGGAAATGGCTCCTTGGAGGATGTGTGCTGTTGTGGTTTGCTGTTCACAGGCACTCACCTGTATTGTGGCTAACTAATTCGAAAAGCTGCTTCCAATGTCTCTGACCCATTTTCGTCTTCCTCTCCTGGGGTGCAGAGTGACCTGCCATCCTGTTTCATCACCTGCGCCCCCCCCCCCCCCTTGGTGTTTTTCTCTGTCCCAGGGCATTTCTTACACAACATCCATCCTAATTGTCCTTAAAGACCCGCTCCAGTGAAAATGGTTTCTGACTGGAATGCTCTGTGGGCAGCTTGGAAACTGCAGGGCACAAACAATTATGGTTTGAAGAAGAAAAAAAAAGGAATTTCCTCATGCTGCTTATGTTGACTGAACTGGCTGAAAGGTACCTGTCTTTGTGTGCGCAGTACCTGCTCACTGCTCACCTGGGATATATATCCACCCAATGCAGTTCATCAGTATTTGGACATCAACACAATTTTAGTTTCTTTGGCTCTGGATTTGAAATGATATGCTGAATCCAGAGGTTAATGTGCATACCTTCATTTTAGGGCCTTTACGTCCATGTTGGGTGATCCGAGTAGGAATTACAGCCCTTTTTATACATAGTTCACACATTTTAGGGGGCCAACAATAATTGGAAAATTACCATAATGGTGTGTGTACCCTGCGGTAGATTGGCTGTCCAGGGTGTATTACTGCCTCTCGCCCAATGCCTGCTGGGATAGGCTCCAACACCCCAGAAACCCAGGATAAGCGGGTATAAATAATGGATGGATAGATGCTTAGTACTTGGTTCCAAATCCTTTACATTTGATGACTGACAGAAGGCCATGACCCATAGATATCTCCAGATGTCTTCCCTGGTCATGGTCTGTGCTTTATCTTCCTGTCTCCTTCAGAACTGAAGGTTCTTCGGTTCTCTGTTTATGCCTTTGTCAAAACGTCTTTGTTTGATTTTGTTGCCGTTGGCTATGAGGCTGGAGAGCGCTTACTCAGCGATCAGCAGTAAATATATAAAGATGTAACGATAGCTCCTAATGATTCGCCAGCGCTCAGGGAAGTTATGCCTTAGCAACACAAGCGCTTTGCTTTATATCTCTGGATATGTCCTCACTAACCCCCCCCCCGCACGCACGCACGCACGCACGCACGCACGCACACGCACACGCACACGCACACACACAGGCACACACACACACACATACGCACACGCACACGCACACGCGCACGCGCACGCGCACGCGCACACACACACACACACACACACACACACACACACACACACACACACACTCTTACAGAGGGCTTGTGGGTAATGGACGTGCTTTTAAAAATATTTCTTTCATCTGAACACTCTGTCTGGCACCTTGCCTTGACCCACTTAGAAGATATTTACTCAAAAGCTTGATGAGCTGGGCTGTTTGCAGTTTTCTTTGCTGAAACAGAATAAACATTCACATCAGAGTTTTTGGAAACAAAGATTAAGAAATAATAGAATTATTAACTAGAGGATGATAGATTACGATTAGAAGAATATATTTTTTCTTCACACAACAAAGATTGAAAAAGATGAAAGTAAATTGGTAAAAATGATAAAAGGTAGTAACAGGGATTTGCCATGTTATATGATGCCTGTTATTACACACAATACCTGTATCTGTGTGTTATTTATCAGAGCATTTTGCTCTTTTGTGTGATGTGCATCCCTAGCAGTATGACTGTGTGAGGAGGCCTTCACTGATTGGCTACTGGTGTCAGACGTGGGACCCCGCCCTCTGTTGTTGGAGTCCAGTCGTAGTGTCTCACTGCTCTGCTCCTGGCTGGGTTTGATTGCCGGTTCCCTTGGTAACCAGGTGGCAGGTGGAGCTTCTGTGTTACAGCAGGCTAGGGTGGTGAAGCGGGTGGGTAGGGTGGCGGGCTTCCTTACACTGTTTTTGGTAGTATATGAGAGGACAACCCTGCAGCTCTGTACAGCTGTGGGCTCTATCGCAGCTGGACAAATTGTATGTAAACAAGGCCAAGAGCCTGTTCAAGCACCGATGGAAGGTTTGCTTTTGTCTGCTGACCTTACCATGGGAATGTGGAGGGAGGAAGAATGGATAGATACAAATTCATCAATTTATATTTTAAATGGAGGAAAGACAGGATTTTAAAAATTCACTGTGGGGAAAAAGGGGGAGTATTACTGTTGGGGGCGTGATTCTAAATTAATCTGCCTTATTATTAGTGATGAGTAGTTGTGTACCAAAATGAACACCAGGGGGCGCCTGCTGTCTGACCTCACCAGCACCCTCTCATGCGAGGGGCTGCAGCGTGCGGCGACGTACCGTGTCATTAATTTAATTAGGCTAAGCGCATTAGGCCCAGATGAAAGGCTGTAATTTTGTGTCGGTCTGATTTTCACTCTTCAGCCTTGTGTAATCGAGTTCACCTGGAGGAACCTGAACTTCCCATGATGCATCACTCCTGTCATGATTAGCCTTTTGCGGGGGTAGTCGGGCCTCCGACGAGAAGGTTTGTGTCAATTGGTGGCATCATCACTCAGAAAGTGAAATTTGCCCCCTCCAATAAACGTAATTTGTGCTCAAAATCGTTTGTTTGTTTTGCCTCTCTGCCTAAAAATGTCAGAAGCATCAGTGGAAAGGGTTCAGAATGTATGATTAACCAGTCATCTGAGAGCCCGTTGGATCCTGTCCGGCACGGCGAGAACCTTCCAGCGTACGATCAGCAGGGGATCTGGTCGCGTGCGGAGACCTTGTGAGAACAGCTGGTCGTAGATGAGCAGAGTGTTTCATTTTCTGATTTATGAGCTCATGGCCGGATTACACAGTTTCTTCAGCAGCAAACTGAAGTAGCTCTGCAGTAGCTGTACTCTGCCTCTGCTTTTTCTTTCCTTTCAGGTACAGTTTCGGTTTCTAGGGGTGGTTTCCCTGAGGTGTGTTTCATGTTTTTCTTCTTGTCATAATTTCACATTGCAGCATTTCTCTGCAACTTTAACTGGCTTGTCAGGACTTGTCATGCAACACATAAAACATTAAGGGGGTGGGAGTGTGGGGGGGGGGGGATCACAAAGCTTCAGAGTAAACAAAATAAAGATTTGACAGAATAGCACGACCAACAGTGACAGCGCTCTTTATTATCTGAGCGAGTTCTGAGCCTGTTCTGAGCCTGTTCTGAGCCTGTTCTGAGCGAGTTCTGAGCCTGTTCTGAGCCTGTTCTGAGCCTGTTCTGAGCGTGTTCTGAGTGTGTTCAGAGCCTGTTCTGAGCGTGTTCTGAGTGTGTTCTGAGTGTGTTCTGAGTGTGTTCTGAGCCTGTTCTGAGCCTGTTCTGAGCCTGTTCTGAGCCTGTTCTGAGCCTGTTCTGAGCCTGTTCTGAGCGTGTTCTGAGCGTGTTCTGAGCGTGTTCTGAGCCTGTTCTGAGCCTGTTCTGAGTGTGTTCTGAGCCTGTTCTGAGTGTGTTCTGAGCCTGTTCTGAGTGTGTTCTGAGCCTGTTCTGAGCCTGTTCTGAGCCTGTTCTGAGCGTGTTCTGAGCGTGTTCTGAGCGTGTTCTGAGTGTGTTCAGAGCGTGTTCAGAGCGTGTTCTGAGCGTGTTCTGAGCGTGTTCTGAGCGTGTTCTGAGTGTGTTCAGAGCCTGTTCTGAGTGTGTTCTGAGCCTGTTCAGAGCGGGTTCTGAGTGTGTTCTGAGTGTGTTCAGAGCGGGTTCTGAGCCTGTTCTGAGCGGGTTCTGCGCTTTGCTGCGGCGCTCTCCGGCCGTGGCTCACTGCGCCGGCGGGATCGGGGGCGCCGCTGCTCCGCCGCTGCTGTGGTTAATCGCTCCACGGCGCTCGACGGAAAAGCCGGGCTGGACCGGCGGGAACAGCGGGGTTTCCTGGGCTGAGCCCGGCCAGAGGGGGGTCGGGGTGGAGGTCAGGCGCCAGGGCGAACAAGGACCGCTCCACCGCTCCCTGCTGGTCTCCAGACCCGCGCGCAACCAGCTGGAGCCGCTCCCATCTCTCCCTCCTCTCCCTCCGCTCCGACTCCCGCTGCTCCCCAACGGAATCCAGACCTGCTTTTCCTTCTCACTTGTTCCCAACAAAAGTAGGTCACTGTTTGCTTTGTATTATTCAGTTACAGGGACGTGTGAGTGAGTGTGTGTGTGTGTGTGTGCGCGCCGTGTGTGAGTGTGAGTGAGTGTGTGTGTGTGAGAGAGAGAGAGAGAGAGAGTGAGAGAGAGACATAGCGTGTGCATTATACGCTGTGCAGGGTTCTAATGCGATGTATATTTAAGCAGTTATTTTCAGATTTAAACAGAGTTGTGGACTGACCTTATGGGTTGGGAGCCCTTGTGTCAAGTGTGCAGTTAAGTTGTGTGTGAGGGTCTGTTGTCACCATTCACATAATCAATCTCTTCCAAGTTTGTTTCTCTTTCTTCCAACAATCTGAAATTCTGAAAAAGCAAAAACAACAACAACAAAACGATCAGGTTGCGATTATGATTGTTCTGATCTGTGTATATGATCTGTGTATAAAAGTACAGCCCTTCCTTTTACCATGAAGCAGAAAAACTGAATGAACAACAGAGAAGACATTGGGTAGATGGTTCGGTAGCTGAATGTCACGGATAAATAATCTTTTTCATGCTGAAAAGATGGAGGAGAGTGGCTAGGCTAGGCTCGTTGTACCAGGGCTCAGTATGCGGACCAGAGAGGTCTATTCAATCCTGCTACAGTCGCCTTGACCCAGCACTAGCTGCTAACTGCAGCCGGCGAACACTAGGAATTTAATATGGTGTGCGTGTGCTCCAGGCTAGAGGGATGTACTCTCCCAACAGGGTTCAGAGACAGTCTGGTGAAAACAGCAGAAGGTTTCCTAGCTAGGCCTGAGCAGGATGTTTTGCAGTACTTAGTGACGCTGGTTTTTTTTTTTTTTTAAATAAAAAAGTAGCCAGTGTGTGCTCTGCTGCCTCAAAGGCACGCAGGTGAGGAACAGGACTTTCCAAAAATGCAAAGTTATGCGTCTCTTGAGCATATTGTTAGTGTTCCCACAGCTAGCCCCTCATCTCAGGCTTTTGCTGAGATAAAAAAAAAAAAACTCTCACTGCAGCCCAAGACGATTAGATCTAGCCTCCATGAGAGTGTCTGTTTCCCCCTTCCCCACTGTAGAGCTGAACCAGGCTGGCTCATTATAGCCCTTTCCCACTGTAGAGCTGGAACCAGGCTGGCTCATTATAGCCCTTTCCCACTGTAGAGCTGAACCAGGCTGGCTCATTATAGCCCTTTCCCACTGTAGAGCTGGACTAGGTGCTTTGGCTCATCTACTAGGCCGCTTATTATCCTTTCCCACTGTAGAGCTGAACCAGGCTGGCTCATTATAGCCCTTTCCCACTGTAGAGCTGGAACCAGGCTGGCTCATTATAGCCCTTTCCCACTGTAGAGCTGGAACCAGGCTGGCTCATTATAGCCCTTTCCCACTGTAGAGCTGGAACCAGGCTGGCTCATTATAGCCCTTTCCCACTGTAGAGCTGGAACCAGGCTGGCTCATTATAGCCCTTTCCCACTGTATTATAGCTGGAACCAGGCTGGCTCATTATAGCTTCCCTTACTGCCTCTGTAGAGCTGGAAGTGCTCATTATAGCCCTTTCCCACTGTAGAGCTGGAACCAGGTTGGCTCAGTATAGCCCTTTCCCAATGTAGAGCTGGAACCAGGCTGGCTCATATTATATATTCATATTGTGATCATGTGGCTCTCTGAACACAAATAGCGGTCCACTTCATAAATATTGACACAATATGTCCTCCCTTAAATATGTTGCCATACTGACACTAACTTCTATAGAAGAGAATGGTACTGATTTCATACACCAGTGTCACCAAATGGACTTGATGGAGAATTTAACTGTGTATGTATGTTATATACACCTTTTACAAAAAAAGGAATTCGTATGACCTGTCAATATCTGCTTTTACATTTTTTTTTTCAGAAAAGGTAGACCTCTTCACTTCAGAAAAGGAGGAAAACTCTTTGGTAAGATGGTCCTCTCAAGATTCGCAGGTGAGCGCATTTAGGTCAGGTCGTCCCACCATGACCTCACAGCCTAGTCACCAAAAATGAGGTCTATTCTTAGGAGCACTAACACATTCAGAGGAAAATTTCAGTTCAGTGGAAAGCTACTGGCAAAATTATACACTTGCAATGTAATTTTATTGATCAAAATTAACAAGGTATTAATTTATTTCTGAGCTGTACTGCTAAAGGGCCCATGGTTTATTACAGCATGCATATCAACATGAAGCCTTCAGCTTCAGGCGGTGTGATTTATGCAGACTGAAACGCTCGCGCAGAGAGTTGTTGCTAGTGGCAACACATTATTTCAACCTTTTGACAGCCAAGAGCTCTCATGTGGTCCTGCTGCTTTGGTTGTGTGGATACACACCTCTCCATCACTGTATCCTTCTGCTGGTATACCGCACAACCCAGGAAACACGTTTTACCTCTTATGCATACAGCACGCAACAATAATCCTTCGCCTTAGTTACATTACATTTAATTGGCAGACGCTTTTATCCAAGCGACGTACAATAAGTGCATACCGAATTTCATTGGAACAACTACAAAACACAGGTACGATAAGGTACAATACTCATTTTGTAACAGTTATTCATAGCCACGAACACATTAAGTCCAATTTACAAAGTAAACATTAATCTCTGATCTAACCTATCAAACTAGGAGGTATGACAAGCTACAACATCAAGATAATGATACGAAGTACAATAAGTGCTGGATGGAGGTACACGTGACATGAAAGTGGCACAGGTCCTGTAAGCAGACGGGGGCTGTCCTGTTGGCAGCAGTGTAGGCGAGGGTCAGGACTTTGAACGTGATCCTGGCAGCGACCGGTAGCCAGTGGAGTGACCTCAGCAGAGGAGTGACATGAGAGAACTTGGAAAGTGCATTAGCATTCTGAATCATCTGTAGTGGCTGTATGGGACAGGCTGGCAGGCTTGCAAGGAGGGAGTTGCAGTAATCAAGGTGGGAGGTCACCATAGCCTGGACAAGTAGCTGGGTAGAGAGCGTGGCCAGGTATGGTTGAGTCATCCTGATGTTATACAGGAGTAATCTGCAGGACCGTGATGTTGCCTTGATGTGCTCGTTGAGGTCCAGCTGCTCATGCAGGACCACCCCCAGGCTCTTTGCAGAGTCAGAGGCAGTCACTGTGGTGCCATCGACAGTGATTGAGAGCTTGCATAGTAGGGAGGTCTTGTAGGGGATGAACAGTGGTTCAGTCTTGTTGAGATTGAGCTTCAGGTGATGGCTAGATATTCTCTTGTTAACCTGCAAGGCAGAGGGAGAGAAAGAGAAGAAGAGTTGTGTGTCATCTGCATAACAGTGATAGGAGAAGCCGTGTGAATTAATGACTGAACCAAAAGATTTAGTGTATATGGAGAACAGCAGAGGCCCCAGTACAGATCCCTGTGGGACTCCTGTAACAAGGGGATGCTGATCCAGGTGACCTAGTAGGATCTATCTGCAAGATAGTAAGCAAACCAAGAGTGGGCAGTCCCAGAAATGCCCATCTCAACTAAAGTGTAGCTTGTGATTGACCATTTTGAATGCTGCCGACAGGTCTCACAGGGTCAGGACAGAGGAGAGGCGTGAGGCTCTTGCAGTGGCAAGTGCCTCCGTCACAGCCAGGAGCGCAGCTCTGTTGAGTGCCCAGATCGAAAGCCAGACTGGTGAGGGTCAAGCAGGTTGTTCTGATGGAGAAAAGAGAACAGCTGTTCAAGCACTGCTCGCTCAAGGGTTTTGGACAAAAAAGGCAGAAGTGATGCAGGTCGATAGTTCATAACATCAGAGGAGTCTAAGGTACGGTTTTTTAAGGAGTGGGGTAAGGCGAGCCATCTTAAAGTCGGTGGGAACATGGCCAGAGGCAAGGGAGAGACCTGGCAATACCTCGCCAGGTATGGACCGGAGGTCTGTAGATGGGTTGGGGACTGGTGGGACAGGTGGTTGCGCAATGAGTGGTCATGAGTTGGAGCACATCACAGTCCTCCAGGTGTTTCACTTCCATCTAAACAGACTCAGGAACATTAAGTCACCTGCACTGTAGATGTGCAGTACTGCATTTGCAGACTGATGCAGCATTTTTCCCCCCTTAAAAAGCATATCTGTTTATTTTTTGGCAAAATTGTGGGTGGTTATACCCAAGAAAACAATACATATATACATATTTATATTATTATTACGTTTTATATTTTATTTTATTTTTTACCGTTGCCGTTAGTCTCCTTCCCCTCTCTGCTCCGTTCTGGGAACCTGAGGAGACGATGTTCACTTGACCAGAAGGTGTCACATCCCTGTCTCCGGCTGTCAGGGGCATTAATGAGGCCCCCGTCAGTCCCCGGCTCTAATGAGCCCCAATTAGGGGGCAGCCGCGCGGTCTGCCGTCACTCTGCGCTCCCTAATGATCCGGCCGCCTCCGCCGCTAGCAGCGCACAGCTCTCCTAATGGGGTCTCCAGCAGACCACGGCCACCCTTTAACTCTTTAAAGGGAATACGGAGAGATTCTGCACCCCTACAACTCCCCCGAGAGCCGTTTTCACTTTATACACATTTGTGTTAAAGAGTCACTCTGATACTTTGGGTCTTTTTATATTTTCTTAAAACATTATGTCCCTAATGTGTGAAGTTAATCTATTTACAGTATTAACGCGGATCGCTGTTTTTATATTGAGTTATGAGAAGCAAGTCAAACCTAACATACATAATGGAACAAATATTTACTGACATAAAAATAATCTTCTTTATATTTATCTTCTATATATTTCTCATGCGGCAGAAAGAATCGTACAAAGTATTAAACGTGCCGTTGGCGTAACTCTCGTACTGTACTCCTCGCAAATGAGAATGAGAGGCTAGTACGAATAATTTCAATCAGTTCCCGAGAGGCACAGAAATGTAATTATGTCTCTACAAAAGTGTCTGCACAAAAATAAAGAGATGTCAAGTTTGTTGCCCTGAAGCATTTTGACAGGAAGTTTTCATATTGGCAGAATGTTTTAGTTTTTTTTTAAAAAGCAGTTTTGTCGTTTTGGCAGTGATGATTAACCAGTAGGATTCAGAAATGTGGGATGCAGCTCTTGCTTTGTTCTGGCCGTACGTGGTCCGCCGGGCGACGGCAGGTTTATATCCAGAAACGGCCTCTCCCGGCGGAGGCCGCGGAAAGACATCCTGTCGAGTGGGCGCGCGTGGGCACAGTGTTTAACACAAACAGAACGAGCGTTTTTCTCTCAATGAAAAAACGCGTTTATACGGTTTTTTTTAAGGAATTTGGTTAGGTGATCGTTAATTTCAAAGATGCTTCACAGTTCACAGACAAAGTGTTTCCTGGAAATTAGATGACTGTAAACAGGCTTAACATTTTGGAAAAATCAGAACTGTGCGCACGCTTGAGTGTGCCGCTTCTGTTTTTTAAATGTCACATCATGTATTTTTGTTCATTCGTGACTGGCCTTTCAGGCCAAAAAGAAAGCATAATGTATCAATGCGATGTAGGATCTGATATGAGGCTGACACCATATAAGAACTGGTTAATACGAACCACAAGTACCACCATAATCCTAGCCATAACAGTGATAACCATATGTAATAGATAATAAGCAATTTATGAGACAGTGAAATACAAGGTAAAAGATGATGTCAAAAAAAAGTATAAGGACTGAACAGCTAGTAAAAATGCTTAGGAAGAAAGTGTGTATATAAAGAAACGATTGCTTCAGTATACATACTGTACTTCATAATTATCCTGAGAAGCTATCCGTATCACTCTATTGAACACTTTGTGTTTGCAAGTTATGGGCATATTGTGCACATAGTGTCCAGTAACTATCAATATGAGTAAGCAAATACATATACCTTATGGCTTATGTCATATTGTTACCATGGTGCTGAACAGCAATGCATTTCCCTGTATCATTCTGAGGCAGTCATGGCTTTTCTCCCAATGCAGGTCAGAACCCCCACGGTTCAGATTCTGCTTATGAAACATGTGGGTCAGGCAATTATCCTTGAAAATGTTATGTTCAAAAAAAAAAATCATATTCGGCTACAATGCACCTTTCGTCTGTTTAGACGTGTCATAAACCCACCAGGCAGTTACACAGCAGGGGAAAAAAAGAAAAACATCTGTTGCCATGACGCATAATTGACTTGAAATGAAATGGCCAACAATTTCCTCCTTACGTGGAAGGTAAACATCACCGTCCTGAGAAGAAGCTGTCCGGTGTGTGTGTATGTGTGTGTGTGTGCGTGCGTGTGTGTGTGTGTGTGCGCGCGTGCATGTGCGTGTGCGTGTGTGCACGCGTGTGTGCGTGCGTGTGTGCGTGCGTGTGCGTGTGTGCGTGCATGTGCATGTGTGTGTGTGTGCGTGTGTGTGTGCGTGTGTGCGCGCGTGTGTGCGCGTGTGTGTGCGTTTGTGTGCGTGTGTGTACACGTGTGTGTGTGCGTGTGCTTGTGTGTACGCGTGTGTGTGTGTGCGTGTGCGTGTGTGTACACGTGTGTGTGTGTGTGTGTGCGTGTGTGTGCGTGTGTGCGGTGTGTGTGCGTGTGTGCATGTGCATGTGCGTGTGCATGTGCGTGTGCGTGTGCGCGTGCGCGTGCGCGTGCGCGTGCGCGTGCGCGTGTGTGCGTGCGCGTGCGCGTGCGCGTGCGCGTGTGCGTGTGCGTGTGCGTGTGCGTGTGTGGAGTAGTCATTTATGGTGTCGTTGATGTACTTTGACGGGCTGGCTTATCCTCGGATGTAATCAGTCTGTCGTGTTGCCTGGAAACTGTCGGATGAAAAGACTGATCTCGTCTCTCAAGTTTCTGCAACTCTGCCGTTTGCAGTCAGAGGCCCCCGGTGCTGCGGCAAACAGCCTGAGTCTACAGTCCCTCCGTTTTATTTTTATTTATTTATTTTTTTGAATACATTATCCAATACACCATTAAGCTTGAGTTATCTATTGTTCAGGGTGTTCTGTTCATGTTAAGATATGTCTGAATTCGGCACTTCACGTTTATTTAACCGTCTCACTGCAGATGGGGGCGTTAGAGGAGTCTTGCGTTGGGCCTGTGACTGTGTGATTGACATCAGCTTGGTGAGGATTTTGGGGCTCCGTACCCCGATGGAGGGACCCTGCTCTTGCGCTCTTGAGCAAGATACTCGTTTCTCAGAGAATTTCTTCAGCAAATCTCCAGCTACAAATCGCCCTGGATACATTTGTCTTCCTAGAAAATAATATTAATCAAGCAGAGGTATGACAGTGTGAGCCATCCCTTCACAGAGCACGCTTGCTGTGTGATGTCACTTTGGCTGGAGATCAAGATCAAGTCCAAAATCTTAGTCATTTATTTTCAGTAAGTGACTTGGGCCTTTCGTTCATTCGGTTAAGATGCAGTCCAGTGAGTGGGCACGCCCATATGGCCTGGTGCTGAATCGCTTACTGCGGCCAGCAGAGCCAGGTCAGGCCCAGGTCAGGTCCAGGTCAGGCCCAGGTCAGGGCTAGGTCAGGGCTAGGTCAGGCTCAGGTCAGGCCCAGGTCAGGCCCAGGTCAGGTCCAGGTCAAGCTCAGGTCAGGCTCAGGTCAGGCTCAGGTCAGGCTCAGGTCAGGCTCAGGTCAGGCCCAGGTCAGGCCCAGGTCAGGCCCAGGTCAGGCCCAGGCCAGGCTCAATGCAGCAGGGTCTGGTGCTCTTCATCGACTGGACTGTCTGCATCTCATCACACACCAGTGGTTTCATTTTATTTACCAGCGTCTCCAGAACACGCAGAACACACAGAACAGAGCACACAGAACACACAGAACACGCAGAACAGAGCACACAGAACACGCAGAACACACAGAACAGAGCACACAGAACACACAGAACACGCAGAACTGAGCACGCAGAACTGAGCACACAGAACACGCAGAACACACAGAACAGAGCACACAGAACACACAGAACTGAGCACACAGAACACACAGAACATGCAGAACAGAGCACACAGAACACGCAGAACACACAGAACAGAGCACACACAACACACAGAACTGAGCACACAGAACACGCAGAACTGAGCACTCTGCCCTGTTTGATCCGTTCCCTGCTGTGTCTGTGAGATTCAGATCCTTCCACCTCAGAGATCTGCACAGAGAGCGGAGCACTTTCATCTCTCCAGCTACTGCAGCACTCAGTACCAGTCTGCACTGAGGCCAGATTTACCCAGCATCCTCCTGTACAGCTCTTTATTTATTTATTTATTTATTTATTCTTATTTTTCATGGTGTCTTGATGTTTATTTACATTTTAAGAACCGTGCAGCATTTCATCTGTATTTTATTATATGTTTTTGTTCTTTTCCACTGTGGGGCTGCAGAGCGACTGTGCAGATCAGCTGGGGGACTGCAGAGTGACTGCGCAGCTCGGCTGGGGGGCTGCAGAGCGACTGCGCAGCTCGGCTGGGGGGCTGCAGGGTGACTGCGCAGCTCGGCTGGGGGGCTGCAGAGCGACTGCGCAGCTCGGCTGGGGGGCTGCAGGGCAGATTATCAAGCTGTTATATTTATTGGGTTAAATTAATTAGTTTAAAAGAAAATCAAGCAGTTAAGAACTGAATCATGTCCCCTAAATCTATAGCATTTTAGATATTTCTACAATTAAATATGTGGAGGATTTTTATACAGCACTGGTTGAATAACATAAAGTGACAGACATATATATACTCTATATAGAATGTATAAGTGAATAATATATGTGTTTGTGCATTACGTGAACGTAGTTGAAGAGATATACAATGGATAGATATATATAGGTTATATTCTATATGTTAAATAGAACATATATATAGTTGGCTCATCACTTGATTAACTTATTGCGTCGACTTCTGTTTATGAAGTGGAGGGTGAAAGAGGCATTCCTGTTCTGCCGATTGTCCAAATGCCCCCCCCCCCCCTCAGCACTGGGTAAAACGATCCTCTTTCAATAAACCAGGTCCGCTATGACAGCTGGGCCGGGGTGGGGGTGGGGGTGGGGGTGGGGTTCCTACCCGGTCAAGTGCGCGGCTGAGAGCGCCTCTGTGCCTGAGGCTCCGCCCCCCCCCCCTATCCCCCAAACGGTTGCTATTTGCCTCTGCTAGATCACATTTAACAATGAAAGCGTCATTTATTTGCGATAAAGATGTGATTTATTCATATCAGTGAGCTCCAGTAATGGTGATTCCCATAATAATTAAGCAATTATGGATAATTACACAGGGGCTTGATTAACATGCTCATTTGGATGTGACTGATGTGTAAGAAGATGTCTGACAGCAGGCCAGTTATTGAGCCGTAAATATTCCGGAGACATAGAGAAGGTTTGATGGCAGGTTGTGAAAAACGCTGTTATCTGTGTATACATACAGACACAAGGAGGACGGGGAGGATGAGTAGGGGAGGTGGTGGGAGAGAAGCTGAGAGATGAAATGGAGGAAGGGAGTTTGGGTGGAGATGTAAAGATGGAGAGATAAAAAGAGAGAGGATGTGGAATGGAGAGAAAGATGGCAAGGAAAAGGTGGAAAGGAGGAGATAAAGGATCTATCAGCAGGGCCATGAGTACATGTGCACTGAAACGTGCAGTCCGGTGTGTGTGTGTGTGTGTGTGTGCGCGTGCGCGCGCGTGCGTGTGTGTGTGCAGGTGCTCTCTGCTTGGATGCTGGGTATACTTAGCCGGAGTACGGTCAGCCAGACCTAGGAAAGAGGATCCCCACAGGAGCAGGGGGTGGGGGCTGGGGGGTGTTATTGTTGGTGACGACGGGGGGGGGGGGGTGGAGTGGGGGTGGGGGGGTCGCCGGATGTGGCACGTGTGAGCAGCCTGGCTGGCACGGTTGTGTTTCCCAGCTGGGGGAACACAGCCACTGGCGAGCGGCCTGAGGAGCTGACTCACCTCCCAGCCTCACACATTAGATTTTTTTAATCACAAAGTTCTTCCTTTTCTCTGGTGTTGTGCCAGTTCCGCTCACAATGTTTTTTTTACACGGTACTGAGGCACCAAGAGGCTGCTGCTCCCAGTATCAAAACAGATATGAAATATGAACATGCTGACATATGAACAAATGCAGCACTTCACTGATCTGTTCCTTAAATTTATTGAGAAATAAATGTACGTTATTGGGAAACTGAAATAGCACATTTTCATATAATTTTGTTGTTTAAACTGACTGTGGCGCAGACACGTATACAATATTTTTTATTCACCTACAGAGGAAGATGGGTTTCCCCCTTGAGCCTGGTTCCTTCCGAGGTTCCTTCCCATCTGCTACAGGTAGATTATCCTTGCCTATGTTGCTTTAGTCTTGCTCCTGTGGGGGTTTAAGCCAGGGTTGTCTGTGAAGCATATTGTGAGGATTGTTTGTAAAAAGATCCATATAAATTAATTTTGATTTGATTTTGATTTTAAAAACTGTGACTGAGGGTTTTCCACAATGCACAGGAAGTCCTCAAAAGCCTAAATTTCAGATCACTGACGATGAAGACAACCATATAAATCATCACAAATGTTTTTTTTTTTTTTTTTAATGTGGCACAATTTTTACAGGTGAAAGAGACTACTCGCAACACATTCTGTGTCCCTAACCAATCACAGGTGAGGCATTCCTCGAACTCCGTTTCCCTGTTATGCTAATGAATATGCTAATTAGTATTCAAACTGCTGCTGGCACCAGACGCTTCACCAGTCAACAGTGCTGTTAGTCGTGGGCGAGGAATGAATGATGAAAATGGTAAATTAGGCCGAATTAGTCAGCCCCCAAAAAGAATTCTCTGTTAAAACGAGTCTGCCCACCGACCCCCCCCCCCATCGGTGCCTGTCTGTCACCCACCGGACTGTTATCTGCCTACTTTTCTCACATACTCATAACTGATTTATTTAAATTTTATGATTCAGTCATAAGATGTATTTATTTTATTTTTTTTGGCACAAATTAATTTTAAATGTCGAGTGTATTTTCTGATACCTGATAATTGCACTCCCAGAATATGCCCATAACAATGGTGAATGCCCGCAGCTGAGATGACCTGGGTCTAGCTGTGCACTGTGTAACAAAATGGAGCATGAGGCTGTTAGTCAGCTGTAGGAAGTTGCTCCTTTATGCAGTAGTGATCATTTCACGTAAATTTGTTTTATATCTGAATCACTATCTGCTGGTGTCTTGAAAGGTTGCCTGACCCATTTTATCAAAAATAATTTTCCCCAATGTCTTACATTAGGCTGAGCCTTTTTAAAATTTTTATGTGGAAACAGCAGGGATTCGTAAACAACGTTTGAGCGTGTTAATTATTTCCGCCTCCTGAAAGGTTCGTTATGATTCACAGTGAAAATAAAGCTGTTCACCTCCTTCCACTCTTAATCACAGATCTTCCACCTGACCCCATCTCCCAGGTTACTTGAAAGAATTTAGGAAACTTTGGGTAGCATTGCTTTGGAATACAGCTTGTTAAATGTGTGTTTAACTTGTTTAAATTGTGAGCCAAGATAGCCAATATTGTTTCATGTAATTTGGCACAATTTTGATATCAATAATTTTAATGGCAGGCCTGGATTTTAAGTAATCACTAATAGACAGTGCTTTGTATGAGTGAGTAACTTGGCATTTTTGTATGTTGAAAATGAGTTTTTCATCAGATTTTCACATAAAGAGGCATATAGAAATGATATGCAAGTATTTTTTATGCAATTTTATAACTCTGGAAACAAGACTGTATAATAAGACCACTATAAAAGAAAATTAACCACATTGACCCTGGCAACTATAGAGCTTTAACTTCCAATGTTAAAAATGTTATCATAAATATGGATTTCTCATTTTAAGATAAGGTTATAGGAAGGAGGTCCAGATGTCCATTGGACGCGTGCTAAGTTTGATTGACATTTAAGAACAGCAGAATAGTCTTTCTAAAGTTTTAAGATCACGCTACTGGTTCACCCCGGCTCTCAGAACGTGGCCCTAATTCTGTTGCGCTGCAGTGATGAATGGGTGAGCTGCAGTTACACACACTAAACGTATTACTGTTAGATAAAATTACGTTCTTTTTTAAATTAAAGCCAGGAGTGCAATATTCACGATTGATTAATCACTTTTGTACTTTCAGTTCTTTTACCATGTTATATCTGTGTGCGTGACAACCGAAATCTGTGCTGTAACTGCACGGCTATATATAAAGCGTCAAACTCCACGAGTGACGGCTATGTAAACAGCTTTGTGCTCCGTTTCATTTTTCATTTTTGAAATGACAGGAACCCAAACAACATCACCGTGTTCCTCACAATGTACAGGCGCCGCTGGGAAGTCATTTGCAGAAAGGAAAATGACAACAAACACGTAAATAAAACATAACATTGTGTTGCCCTTCATCCTCCGGGATATGTTTGCCCGGGTGGGCGCAATTATCTCGCTGGAGAAAAGCGTCTTGCACAACCGCGGAAGAGCTTCACGTAGCCTCTGCCTCCTGCGCGTTCAGTCAACTGAAAGCTGCCGGTGAGCGGCGGCGCGCGTACACCTGCTCTACGGGCGCATGCGCGTGTTGCCGTGACAGATCCCTGGTTCTCACGGGCATAAGTAATTCTTAGCTTTTTCCCCGTAATTGACTCCGCAGCGGCTCATGTTATTATACAGAGAAACTCTCGCTTTCCACTTGGTTTAGAATGCTTATTGTACCTTCTTTGAGTTGCAGTGAAGCGGATTTTCCTGCAGCAGTCAGCTAAGGGCACGGTCACGAATCATCTACAGTATTTCGCCTTCTCCTAACCGCTGATCGCAATCTCGGCTGCCTTGTGACTGTCCGGGCAGTGACTGTCCGGTCGCTAGCCGACCGCAGCGACGGGGACCCACAGTTGCGCCCAAGATGGCCGCTGTATTCTTGCCATCCGCGGAGCATCCGCAACCTGTTGCTTTACGTGGCCACGAGCATTAACGCAGCCTGTAGCTCTTGGCAAACTTAAATGCAGAACTGTGCTGCAGGCGGTCTCCCTCTGTCCGTGTTCTGTGTGTTCTGTACAGGCGCCAGGGGTGTTTTTACTGGAGTTTTACTGGAGTCCAGCGCCACATTTAGATCTAGGGGTTATATTTGTCTGTCAAGCCTGCTATTCGTGGGGCGACTACAGCATAATCCAATAGGGTATCCAGCTCATACACACTAGATCTCCGCTAAAAATGTCTGAGTCCTGTTTGCTGAACAGAGTTAAGAGCAATTCTAGTTCCCATGGTCCTCTGCTCAATTTCTAATCCTAGTAGGCCTCAGTATTTATAGATCCACATGAGAAAACAAAACCAGGGTCATTTTTTTTAGATGGCAAAGTGTCTATGAAACTCAAAATATCAAGACAACTTAGATTTTTAGATTATTTAAGTTATGCCGACTAACGTTCTTTAGTTCAGGAAACATTTTAGAAAGAGTTGTTTTCTGAAAAAGTTGCCTTGCCTTGAAATTTTGAGTATTCTAGCTTTTTTTTCTACAGTAAAGTGTCTTTGATTTAAGAACCAAAAATATTCAATACACAGTTTTGTACATTTTCGTGTGTGTGTGTGTATTACTTGGTAACTGCAAGAAAAATGGCTGATTATGTTTTTATTGATTAGAGCTGTGTTGATTTTTTACCCATGATCCTCCACGTTTCTTCCTTCTGTCAGAGAAGTCTGGTTTCCTGATGGGCAGTGCTGGCCTGCATGCTTCTGTAATCCGGGCTGATCACTTCCTGTTGGATCTGGTTTTTACCTGAGTATACTGCACTCACTGTGATTCCCCTATAAATATCCACACTAAAACCCACCTTGCAGTCAACTACTGACACCCACCTCGCCCATTTTGACCTTCAGAATTTTAATAAAATTGCCATCTAATGATCTTCTTCTTGTGCAGCATTGATGGCACCGGGTGAGGGGTGGGGGCGAAAGCGCTAGCAGACCTGCTCCAATCTGGGGGGGGGGGCTGGGGGTCGCATGGAGTGTCCCAGGACAAAGAACTTATAATGAGCAAAAGAAGAGCAATGCACCGGTCTTCAAAACCTGAAGTGCATGCATATCCGCTACCAGTGCACAGCTGTCACATCTGTTCCCCTCGCTTTCTGCCTTTTGTAATGCTGTGTGTGTGTGTGTCTAAGTTCCTCACGTCTGCACTATACACCCGACACACCTTCACGGATCGTTTATTTTCATGGTGCCCATATTCATACATTTAATGCCGGAGAAACAGGCAGGGATTGCATGTGAACAAGCCTGTGCTCCCCTGCTTATTATGCCGGAGAAACAGGCAGGGATTGCATGTGAACAAGCCTGTGCTCCCCTGCTTATTATGCCGGAGAAACAGGCAGGGATTGCATGTGAACAAGCCTGTGCTCCCCTGCTTATTATGCCGGAGAAACAGGCAGGGATTGCACGTGAATAGGCCTGTGCTCCTCCCCTGCTTATTTGGGTGTTTTTCCTCTCTGAGATGCCGGTTATTTCCAGCCTAACATAAAGTGTTTACGACAGCTGAGCCAGCTGTAAGGCCTTTTTATTTAGGCTGCCTGAAAGGGTCCTGTATAGAGGACTCCAATGGTAAAAACTGGTGACTTGCAACTAAATATCCATGTTGGACAGCAGTGTGTCTTCATGGTGTGTGTCAGTGAACTGACAGGGGGGGGCTGGGTTTAAGTTATTTGGGATTGTCTGCCCATTCTCTCTCTCTCCTTTTCTCTCACACTCTCTCTCTTTCTTTCTCTCACAGGTCAGTGGCTAAAGTGGCTCAAAAATAACAACCTCTCAGAATCCCTGCTCATGTGACGTTGCGAATGGGAGAGCAATGCTCTGGAGACGAGGCCTGTCTGCTTCACACCGCGGGTGCGTAGTGTGAGTCTGCTCTGCGTCGCGGGTGCGTAGTGTGAGTCTGCTCTGCGTCGCGGGTGCGTAGTGTGAGTCTGCTCTGCGTCGCGGGTGCGTAGTGTGAGTCTGCTCTGCGTCGCGGATGCGTAGTTTGAGTCTGCTCCGCGTCGCGGGTGCGTAGTGCGCGGGTGCGT
This sequence comes from Anguilla rostrata, assembly GCF_018555375.3. Lineage (NCBI taxonomy): Eukaryota > Metazoa > Chordata > Actinopteri > Anguilliformes > Anguillidae > Anguilla > Anguilla rostrata. Next base: position 29,449,450 of record NC_057949.1, read on the forward strand.
AGTGTGCGTCTGCTTCACACCGCGGGTGCGTAGTGTGAGTCTGCTCTGCGTCGCGGGTGCGTAGTTTGAGTCTGCTCCGCGTCGCGGGTGCGTAGTGCGCGGGTGCGTAGTGTGCGTCTGCTTCACACCGCGGGTGCGTAGTGTGAGTCTGCTCCGCGTCGCGGGTGCGTAGTGCGCGGGTGCGTAGTGTGCGTCTGCTCCACACTGCGGGTGCGTAGTGTGTGTCTGCTCCGCGTCGCGGGTGCGTAGTGTGTGTCTGCTCCACGTCGCGGGTGCGTAGTGTGTGTCTGCTCCGCGTCGCGGGTGCGTAGTGTGTGTCTGCTCCACACCGCGGGCACGTAGTGCGCGTCTGCTCCACGTCGCGGGTGCGTAGTGTGTGTCTGCTCCACGTCGCGGGTGCGTAGTGTGTGTCTGCTCCACGTCGCGGGTGCGTAGTGCGCGTCTGCTCCACACTGCGGGTGCGTAGTGTGAGTCTGCTCTGTGTTGCGGGTGCGTAGTGTGAGTCTGCTCTGCGTTGCGGGTGCGTAGCGTGCGTCTGCATTCAGACTTAAAGCAGTCGCCTGTTTCACGGAAACTGAGGGAATTCCACGGGTAAAGTTTGCAGTTTTGAAAGTCTTAACTATTATTCCATGCCCCATGCCTGCATGTTACACTCTGTAAATCTGAAGACATAAGTGATGACACTTTCACCAAAAGCTGGAAAGGAAAAACTGACAAAGAGAGCTGGTTGCTGAAATGTTTCCACCTTAAAATTTGTTTCTGTGAGCAATGAAATCCTATGTAGTCCCTCTGTACCTAGCACTAGTGGTAATTTTGTGTGTGACATATTTATATTTACAATTTCTTCACTAGAGCTGCAATAAAACACAAGGTCAATATTCTATTTAAGCAATCGTTTTCAGCCATAATGGTCAAGGCTGTCTAAACCAGGCTTATGAGACGCTACATGTCTTTGAGGGACATCTCGCCCCCTTAGATTTATCTCAAACACAGCAACACATATCGGTGCTCTGGGTGTTTCAGAAAACACTCTTTATACCAGTGGACTCCATTCCAGGCAGCGACATTGTTTGGTCCAATAAATCCAGGAGGCGTTTCAGATCTGCAGGCATGCCAAACAAAAATGTTCTTTTGATGGAAAAATTCTCTGCTCAGAACACGCAGCGCTTTGCAGGCAAAATATTGAAATAGAAGATGCAGAAGAAGAAGAAGAAGCTTCCTTGTTCTTTCGAGAGAGAACATGACCCCTGGAATTTGGTTGAATCATCCTGCATGTAAGACTTAGGCCTCGGAAAGAGACAGAACATGAAAAATAAAACGAAAGAGCTTCTGTGCATTTGGGCTCATGCCAGAGGTGGACTGTTGTTCACTCAGAGAGGAGGAAGAGGAGGAGGAGGAGGAGGAGGAGAGGTCTCGGGTGGTATATTTAGATAAATCATCTGATCCTCTCCTCTTTCAGGCTGAGTACAGCTGTGGGCACACTGAGTGTTTCACACACCCAAGAGCTTCCTGTCTCATCTGCAGCATTCCCAACAGGAAGTACCGTCCACAGGAAGTACCAAAGTGTCCAATCTGCAGTGGCTCACTAACGTCCAGGCCTGGGTCCTCTTCAAAGCACAACGTTGAATCTGAAGCACCATCGCCTCTCTTAAACTAGTTGAAGAAAACCTCTGGATTTTATACTCACACATGAGAGTCGACTGAAACAAATGGTCCGCAGGTAACCTATCAAAAATATTTCCACAGAAACAATGCATTCATTCTTTGGTACTAGTCTTGTCATATAGAAAGATAATGCAGATTTTTAAAAAATGTAAAACCATGATTGACATCATATTGATGCTCTACTTCAGTTATTCATTATTAGTTATCATAACATACGACTGCAGTTAAGCTAATTTAACGGATTAAAATGTCACGTATTAAGGTTTTTATGTGTATTTGACATCTTAACATTTAAAAACGTGGTCCATTCAAAGCCGTATGAATGCAGTTGAAAGAAATTCTGCATCTACGCCATGTCGATCACAAATACAGCTCAGGTTGAACGATGACTCTCACAGCAGTCGCGTGCGTTCACTTGGTGAAGAGGGAGACAGCGCACTGACATCACAGAAGGGTGCATTGGGAAGAGTGGCGTCTCCTCCTCATCCTGTGAAACATTTCATTTTTGATGCAGAAAACTTTAACACGGAAACGGCCGGCAATCACAGCGAACTTTTAAATGCGTGAGCTAAAATGAATCATGCCGCCACAAAACGATTCTGCTGAAGCTGGACGTCGAGAATCAAACCGATTCAGTCGTGCATTTGTGTGCATTATGACCTTCGTTTAGTCACTTAATCACAAAGAAACAGGATGTGACTGTAGGAGTGAGAAGCGGTACCAATGCGAGACGCCCATTGAAAACATGGCTCTTCTGTGATTGTGAGAGTGCATGTGTTTGTGTGTGTGTGCGCGCATGTGTGTGTCTTTGTGTGTGTCTGTGCATATGAGAGAGAGAGAGAGAGTGCAAAATAGCTAAGCTTACGTGAGAACCAGCACTATAGCATACGTACATACATACGTCATTCTTAAAACCCTCAAAGCTATTACCCATTACTTTGGCTAATCCACCGTGAAAGCTAAAGTTTTTCACACCCTGTTCTTTATTCCAGAAAAGGGACGCCTGAGTATCTCTGCTGGTTTTTCAGGTTGCAGCTGATAGCAAAACAAACCATTACTTGCATACTTATTGAATGGTTACCATTTATCAGTTTAGCACGTACCTCCATTCAGGCTGCAGGAGGAACCTTCTGAAATGTACAAGCAAACTGCAGGACAAGACAAATATATAGCAAGGCAGTTCGCAGCCATCATCGTTTTTCTTACACATTCAATATGATTGGAGTCTTTTGGTGTAAGCATAAGTTCCATCCATCCAATATCTATAGCTGCTTATCCTGAGCAGGATCGCGGGGGGCGCTGGAGCCTATCCCAGCGTGCATTGGGCGAGAGGCAGGAATACACCCTGGATGCGTCGCCAATCTATCGCAGGGCACACAGACCGTTCACTCGCACACTCATACCTATGGGCCAAAAGCTGCAACTTTACTCCAGTTTTTTGACCCAAATTTGCTACTCTCTTGGCCAAGCTGTTATTTTGTTTAATTTGGGTGAATAACATTTATGTCACAGCTGAAAGCTGCATTTTCTGCCCTGAACGCATCAAACTCCAAAGAAATGAAAATGAGTCAAACTGAATTATGTACACAATAGATCCAGGCCCCTTCCCAATTCTATGTGCACTAGATCCAGGCTCCTCCCCTATTCTACATTGTACCATTCCAAGTTGATTTGAGTCCGGCAATAATATTCACAAAGAAAACCAACAGCAACTCATATATAGCCTATAACATCAGAAAATAATGATCGTACAATGAGAGAGGTGGAAAAGGTGCAAAACTACAGAAGCTCAATCTTATGGATTTGTATGTTAGTTCATGCAGGAATGCTCCAGGTTATTACTGTAGGAAGACTACAGTACCCGGCAGGCTACATCCCATTTGATTTTACTGGGCACATTCTACAAATAGTTGTCCTGAGAAAAATGCTGAAAGATATGTATGTGAAAGAAAACACCTTCAGAAACTCTCGCACCGGCAATGCTGGCCATGTCTGAATTTGGTTGCAGAAGATGTTTTTTTGTTTTTTTTTTGTGGAGGTTTAAGCAATTATTTCAAAGTGAAGACACTGATTGCCTTCGTGCTTATTTATTTTGCACAGAGCTGATCTTAAGGGGTCAAACCTAAGATACAAAGCAGAGATTTGGTAATGTCTAGGGTTATAGATTATCAATGCAATTCGTCTATCTCTTCGGATATTAAAATCTCATTTTTTAGTTACATTGCTGTTGTATGTCAGAGCTGGTTGACGTCAAAGTAATTTAAACTTATATAACTAAAAAGAAGAGGTGATACGACTAGGTTAAGTTATTCAGTAGGCTGTATACAGTGTGTCAACTCAAAGTCTATTGTTAAAAGAGTCTGTGGTTAGAGGAAAAATGATTTCAGCCCATTCCATTTCTTCGCGTGTTTTCGTGAATGGGTTCTTTGCTGTGGTCAGTGTGAAATATACTTTTTACCCATAATTCCTGTTTGTCCAATTCATCCTGCGTTCATTCATCCCGTAGTCGGCTCGAGATCACAACCCATTTAGGGAGGAGTGTCCTAGTTTCGGTCGTCACAACAATACCGTTTTGCTTTGGCAACCACTGTTGCCGGATCTGAACAAAAAATCTACTATAGTTCTCATTTCGCTTCTATAACGTTTAAAAATACTGTCTTCCATATAGCTTACTGAATATTAACCACATATTTCAACTTAGTGGTGTAGCTACAAGCTGCATGAACGCTGAGTGATTAATATTATCGTGAGGGAATGTTTCAGTGGTAGCTCTGTGCGGACAAAATGTATATGCAAAACCATCAAGTTAATCATGGTAAAAATCGAAACCCCCTGCAAGAAAGAAACGGACAATTAAATGCACCTACTTTTACACAGCATTGTGCAGAGGTCACTAGAACAGTGACAAGTAGATTTTTTGCTGCTGAAAGGAGGACGGTTGTTTTTCTTCGCTACGCGAACACATGAAGTTCAATGTGACACGGCCCCTGACCAGTCACGCCAGCATTTAGCTTTGCTTCTGCCATTGGATAAAAGTAGGTCAACTCGGCCCGTCACGTGACCAGCCATTCCGCCGGCCTTGTGCACTGTATCCATGCAGGCAACGCGTGACGGGAGCTCGCTCCTGGTGCGTCTTGTGTTTAGTGGCAGAATTAGTAATGTAGTTTGTGTGGACGGGCGTAGAAACATGTAAAAAAATACTAAAAAGCAAATGTAATAATTATTAATATATATATATATATATATATATATATATATTTAAATTAATTAATTAAATTTTTTTTTGCCTCCACACCAACAAAATCGAATTGTTCCGGTCAGGCATCTAACCAAAGTGTGTTGCAGAACTCATATCTCTGTTAAAAGCTGTTAATGTAGCCCGCGTCCAAACGAATACGATCTCATGTTTTGATGGTGAAGTTAATACGGGCAAGAAAACTGCCTCCTGGTTAGTCAGCTACAACCAGACGGAATGTGTTTTGTATAGGTGTTGTTGATACGCAAAAGATAAACATACAAAAGTTCAGAGCGGCGACAAAGTGCAACAAATTATAAAATTCACAGGCCGCTCAGGCTGTCTCCTCCCATCTCATTCGTACATTCAGTACTCAGGAGCTTTGCCAAGAGGTTTGACGTCACTGATGTCAGTGCCCGCACATGGAATTGCAAGCCATTTCAGACTAGCAAAGTAGCCACGATCAGTTGCGGTCTGCAATAACTCCGAACCCCATCACAGCCGTGTTTTTCCTGGGGTAGCTAGCTAATCAATCTCGCGGAAGCAGACCGGGACCGCGGCAGTTTACCTTGAGGATTTATTTATTTGCAATTTTTTTATTTTCATTATCTTTTGAAAAAAAAAGTGTTTTAATTTTGTTCCGCGATCCCTGGAGAAAATGGCAAGACCTCTCCCCATAAACTCAACTTTCCTACCTCCAACTCATGGTGTGCTGAAATCTCTGTTGGAAAATCCTTTGAAACTACCGTTTCACCATGACGAAGGTACATATTACTAAGCTGGTCAACTCAAATAATAATTTTATTACATGCATAAAAACTGTCGATGTGCTTGCAATTTATAGCGTATATGCTTGCTACGGTGTCTGTGGTTTCACTACAGTAGGTAGCTAGCTGACAACTCATCTGTCATTTTCCACGGTCGGATCTTTTCGGCTATAGCTGGCGCGGTAACTAGCTAGCAACTGCAAGCCGTGTGTACAGTATGTGGTGTAATTCGCTAGCGAGAAAGCTAGCTGTTGTGGTTGTTTCAGTTTAGAAGGCTAACTGCACTGAATGTGGTGGATTTATTACTGGCTTTTGATAGCAAATCAAATAATGCAAGCTACTCAAGCTATATAGCAGATGCGTCAATTAATCAAATTGATTTTCGTAGAAACAGGCGTGTGTCATAATTTGTTATTGGTGTTTACAGTCGAGAATTTCTGCAATGAAATGTTACTACTCTACCCTGTCGGCGCCAAGTAGCTTGTTAAATATGACTTCAATCAATGAAGCAAGTCTTTTATGTCGAACTGTTTAGTTAAATTACTATTACTAGCTGTCTGCATGAAATGTTAATTTTAGAGCTACGGAGACGCGCCTCCGTGAAGTGAAGAAATATTGCTGGCTTGTATATTGGTTTGCCCTAGTTAAATGTAATGTAAATTACTTTGATTGGTAGCTATCATAGCTACCTGCTCATGATGCAGTCGTATTATTAAAATGTAATTACCAGGTCAGATTAAATGATTTTGTACCCTGGATGGTAGCTGTTTCAGTTTCCAATACTGAATTACAATATGCACGATGCATCAATATTTGGAGAGAAAAACGCCACCAGGCTCCGTGGAAAGATTATTCTTTCTCAAGCTTTCAAGTTCTCGATGTAAGTTTAAAGATCGCGTGCCAGCAGAGTTCCTTCGCGAGCTATTTCTTCCCGTGCGTACATTCCAGCGCATGGGCGTGCGAGCTTTCTTCCCTTTCTATTTTTTTTATTTTTAGTTTGAATCAGTCCCAAAGACAAATGTCTCCAGTGATTGTACGACGTTAAAGTTTAGAATTTGACTCAAAAGTCCAATAGCAGCGTGCCATGTGGGATTGAGAGTTCTGCTGTTTAATTTTTTAATTTGTGTAATTTTTGGTTTCAAAGTATTGCATGGAAGACCAGTGTGTGTGCGCCTGGGAGTATGGTGTGTGTGTGTGTGTGGTAACTGAATAGTGTGATTTTTCTAGGGTTTGGGAAAGAGAAGGAGAAGAAGCTGGATGAGGACGTCAGTGGACCCAACGCTCCACAGTCCGCCTTTCTGGGCCCCACGCTGTGGGACAAGACCCTGCCCTACGATGGAGACACGTTTCAGCTGGAGTACATGGACCTGGAGGAGTTCCTGTCGGAGAACGGCATCCCCTCCAACCCCACGCAGCACGAGCAGAGCCAGCCACAGGCCCCCCCGCCCCCGCCGCCCACGCCCAGCGTGGTCGACCTCAGCAGCCGCCCCACCACCTCTGTTCACACGGCCGTGGCCAATCAGAGCTGCCTCCAGAGCCCCAGTAGACCAGGTAACGAGACCCCCACGCCCGCCCGCCTGCACCGCTGCTCTTCAGCAGCACCCCACTGCTGCAGCAAATCCCCCCCCCCCCAGTTTCAGTGGATTCCGATTCATTGACACACAGGGTTACACCTGCACGTCCCCCCAGGAACTAGATATTTCTTTGGGGGGGTGGGGGGGGGGGGTGGGGTGAGCGGTAGAGGTAACGGAAGCGCTAAGAGTGGAGGCCAGAGCAGGTACCAGCATCCAGATGGGGGGGGGGGGGGGGGCATAGCACAGGGCAGTTCACAGGTGTGTGTGTGTCCTGGGGGGTTTGGCTGTGTCATGGTGATAGAGTAGGACACTGCAAAGCAAATCGCTGCACAGGTAGCCTTAAGTAAATTACCTGCATTGTCTAAAAGTACATGCAATTGTCTGAAATTCAGAAATATTAAAAGAACAGAATTTTCTGCTGGTACCAAGAGGATTCGCTCCCTAATACACGAATAGATCCCTTCTGAGCGGTCTCAGCAGGATTCAGCTCAAAGGTGTAAATGTGTAAAAGAAAGATGTGAAAATTGATATAAATGCACCAGTTTCACACACACACACACACACACACCATGAGACAGGGCTTTTTGTGTCTCTGGGATCAGCAGAATAGTGCTCCAAATTGCTCTGAATTTACAGTACGCCGTTCAGCTTTTAATATATTCCATCAGACGATTTTTCACTGGTTAAAACTATTATTTAGCCGGTGATTAACTGAAAAAATTTTAACTTTAGCATTAGCTGACTAATGGCGTTGCGTGGTTATGAGCATCCTGGAGCTCGTTTTGGTCAGCGTTGTTAATTTGGCTGGTCTGTGTGCAAAAGCGGTCTTCATCTGGGGAGATAAAGCAATCAGCACCCGTTGCTCACTAATGAACACCATTCTGGAATTTATTTATAAAATCGTCCGTGGAACACGAATAGTTTGATCATTTGCGGGATCCTGTGTGCGTGCTGGCGTGTTTTCTGAAGGAGTCGCTCTGCAGTGAAGGCTCTGAGAAATTTGGGTCTGGAAACGGTCTGTTTTTGCTTCAAGCGAAATGTCTTCCTGAAATGAGTGTACCCTTGACAAGATTTACTGCTCAATGCTGAAATTGAGCGATACATTCCCCTCACCTGAAAAACTAGTCTTGGAACAAAAGGAAAGGGTACTGGGATGCGAACACATGCCAGTCAGCCCGTGTCTCAACGGCATATGACGCTGTACTCGTGGACTATGTTATGCGAATGAGGTTCGGTTTCTGATGCATCCGAACTTCGAATGATGTTGCCATGTTACGTGTTAATGTACGAAAAATAAAATATGTATTTATAAAGTTAGCCAGTCAAAATGTAGTCATAAACCCCCCACCAAAGCCACGGAGGGAACAGAATTTGGCTGTTTTTGTGTGTTACAGTTCTGTGCCGACCCTGCGTTACAGTGGAGCAAGACATCCGATATTAACCAGTACAGCTCCTAGCGTATCTCTATCAAACATTGTCTAAATGCTATAATGTGCACTGTACTCTAAGCTTACTGTTTGTAATCACTGAGGGTGGGCTTAACAGTTCCAGAACACTCTGTTCACACACATTTTATTAGGGTCAAAGGATAATTCCGACAGTCGCAAGGCAAGCATGCTAATGTGACCCCGTTAATAATCGTCGTCTGAACCGAACAGGATGGTTTAAAAAGCCTTATTGTGGTTAAAGCTGTAGGACAGAAAATGCTCTGCTGGTAAAATGACATCTGCGTGATCTGCCCACCTGCTCATTAGGGGGGTAGTTTAGCCCTGGGAACGCGCAGGTGTGGTGTGTTCCGCCCGTGCGCAAGCTCTGCCCTGATTGGCTGGTAAACTTAAATGGCAAAGGAAGAGAAAGGGCAGTGGAGAGTGCGGTAGCTACTAACCTGCAGCCTTATCTCCAGAACAAAAAGTCACCGCTGGCTATAAATCCTCCTGGAATTCACTATTGGTGGGGGTTCCCATAAGGATATGTATATTTTCTAAATGTCTTACATTTAAGAACTATTCAGTATATTAAACTCAAGTGATTCGTTTATTTATTGATAACCGTGTGAAGAACATCATGCGTCACTTAATTGAACATGTATTTCATCTCTTTACAATGCCATTTTAAAAAACGGTAGTACGTACACAATAATTCTAATGTTAGATAATGCCCCTTTTGTGTATGATTTAGGAATTTGCAGCAGCAACAGTCCAACGCTGTTTTGAAGTACACTTAATGGCCATTGTGTAAATGGTAAGGTTAGGCAATGGCCGGTTATTTTAAAATCGTGCTTTGCACTATCATGCAGAAAGAAATGATCAATTAACGGATTAACGGGCGAAAGTGGTATTATTATTTATATGCGAGATCTAAACGCGAAACCGCCTTGTAACCGACATCGCGAATTTAAATCGCTTGAAATGTCAGATTTCATTATTGTGGTTTGACAGGTTGCTAATGATACAGCGCCCTGACCTGTAGGAGATTTTCGATCGCATTGTTAACTTCTCGCCATCACTGAGTTTTTTTTTGTTGTTTGGGTTTGTTTCAACGTGCTGGCCGCGGCGGCGCACATTGCCTCTCACGTGAAAACGGAAAGTAGTCGCCTCCCTGCAGCGTGTTGGTCCATGTGACGGACACATGCGGGCGTCGCGTGCGGCGCACTTTGCGAACGGCGCGCGCCAGATTAACAGCGCGTTCCCCGCAAAGAGTCACATTGCAGGGGCTGTGCTGCGGTCACGTGTGCGCGGAGTTGAGCTCGAGCCACTGATCCTGCTGTACACACACCCGCAAAAACTGACGACAGCAGACCGCAGCTCTACAACCTGCCCAGCCGGCATTAGGTTGTGAAAGTTTGCGACAGAGTGAAATTATGGTGGAAGCTGCTGTACAATTTACTGATGCCAGTCAGTGAGTGATTTCTGGTAGGGCGGAAGAAATCAAATTTATAAATCATCTCAAATTTATAAATGCACCAGGCAAAAAAGAAAAATAAGATCTGTTATTACAAATAACATATTTACATTCCCCAAATCTGGGGGTGTGTATGCTTCTACTGTTAAGAAAAATATTTTTTAAAGTCGAGAGATTTCTCGTGTATTTATCGTTTGCATCAGTTGTCCGTTCCGGTGAAGCGGTCCTTGTTCTGAAAGCAGTTGGGCTGCTGTGATGACCGGCTGTGTGTACGCTCTTCGGCACCGCGCCCCGCGCACGCACCGCGTTCGGTGTGGGAGACCTTCGGCACCGCGCCCCGCGCACGCACCGCGTTCGGTGTGGGAGAACGCACTCTCTCTGCCGTCAGGCTCTCGCTGTGCGACGCAGTGAAGAAGCTCACACTGCGTAGAAAAACACACTTTGTTCCACCTGCTCCTGCTTCCTCAAATTAGAAACAGATAAACAGACTGTGTGTCCCCGATACTGACTTAGACACTGGATGTTGTGGGGGGGGGGGGTTGTGTTTTGAGGTGGTATCAGAGACAGTAACTATGATCGTGCTCGCAGTGAATTTAAGCAGTCAGACGGTCAGTATAAACATTCAGAGGGCCTAGGAGTTTAAATCCACGAATACACAGCGGCTTCCTGCTTAAATTGTGGATGTGAGGCCCGGCTCTGTCTGAGCACGCTCAGTTTACCGTCAGGGGGATGCAGGGGGAAGAAGACCAGTGACCTCAGTTTACAGGTATATTGCTAAAACCATGTATTACCCAGAGTGCACTGCGGAAGCTGATGTTGACACGAGCATGCGTTCGTGTGGTCTGGTGGCCCAGCTTCTTCTGTATCGTATGTAGAAGACTGCACAAACAAAATTCCCTGCACAAACCTGCTCATTAAAACTGAGAACTTGGATACCGATTGGTCAGTGCTGTGAAGAATTATAAGCCTAATAACAAAGGACTCAAATGCAAAGGAGTGATTTGCGGAAGTGCTTGTATTTAATACCTGAAAGTCGGCACGCTGAGTGCGTTTAGGTGTAGCTTCGGAAGCCCTGCTAAGGCTGTTCCTGTGAAGTGGAGTTGGGGAAGCATTTTGTCTTCCTTCTCGTGCTCCGTTGTACAGATGAGTTCCCTGTAGATGTCGCCGGTGAGGTCCGACCCAGCGGCTGCGTTTGTGCCCGGATGGGAGCAGTCACCCGTTCCAGTGTCAAATGCACCCGGTGTTTTATAAAGCCCCCCCCCCCCCCCCAGCTCGTTTCGTAGTAGTTGCAGGTCGGTAATGAGCGTAAACAGTCGAGCCTCGTGTGCCAGCAGCCCGTTTCGTTTGGCTTGCGCACAGTAACGCGCAGTTTCACTGTAAATATAAATAGGCAAAAACGAAACTGAATTGAGCATTGGCGGGTGGCTGCAGGTGTGTGAGACGCGCTTGGAGGGTGTGTGAGGCGCGCTTGGCGAGTGTGGGGCGGTGCGTTCGCGCGCGAGGGCCGGGCGTGGGCGGTCAGTCCGGAGTCGCGTCGCTGCGAGGGCCCTTCTCGTTTCCGTGGATACCACTGGGACGGAACAGCGTAGTGAGCCCACGGCCGGGGGTCTGTTAGCCGCAGAGCAGCCGCAGAGCAGCTGTAGAGCAGCCGCAGAGCAGCCACAGAGCAGCCGCAGAGCAGCTGTAGAGCAGCGGTAGAGCAGCCGCAGAGCAGCCGCAGAGCAGCGGTAGAGCAGCTGTAGAGCAGCAGTAGAGCAGCCGCAGAGCAGCGGTAGAGCAGCTGTAGAGCAGCGGTAGAGCAGCCGCAGAGCAGCGGTAGAGCAGCTGTAGAGCAGCGGTAGAGCAGTCGCAGAACAGCGGCAGAGCAGCGGTAGAGCAGCTGTAGAGCAGCGGTAGAGCAGCGGTAGAGCAGCCGCAGAGCAGCGGTAGAGCAGCTGTAGAGCAGCTGTAGAGCCTGTGGACGCACAGACCTGGGGGCCTTTCCACACGGTGAAATGTCCAGTGTTATTTAACTCTAACAGTGTTAATTCAAGTCTTAATAGATAGCATTTGGTCCCACTCTGGAGTTGAATACTGGACATTTTACTGTGCACAGAATGGCAGATTCATTAGTAGGTTAAAGGAAGTGAAGCAGTCTTTTTGTGTTTCTCCAGGTTGCACTATACAATAAACATTGAATCAAATATTCTCTCTCCTGTGCTGCAGACTGAATATGCGTCTGGCAGGCCATACGGCCTCAGTGTTTTCCCACTGGAGTTCGTACACAACTCGAAAGGACAGGCCTGACCGTGTGCATTCGCTTTAAAGCGGACTCGTGTGTAGACAGGCATTTGTGGCTACAGGTTACCTTTGACTGGGAAGATATTGAGGAGGCCATGTTGGGCCCTGTCTGCGGCCATGTTGGGCTCCGCCTGCGGCCATGTTGAACCCCGCCTGCGGCCATGTTGGGCCCTGTCTGCGGCCATGTTGGGCCCTGTCTGCGGCCATGTTGGGCTCCGCCTGCGGCCATGTTGGGCCCTGTCTGCGGCCATGTTGGGCCCTGTCTGCGGCCATGTTGGGCTCCGCCTGCGGCCATGTTGAACCCCGCCTGCGGCCATGTTGGGCCCTGTCTGCGGCCATGTTGGGCCCTGTCTGCGGCCATGTTGGGCCCTGTCTGCGGCCATGTTGGGCCCCGCCTGCGGCCATGTTGGGCTCCGCCTGCGGCCATGTTGGGCCCCGCCTGCGGCCATGTTGGGCCCTGCTGCGGCCATGTTGGGCCTGTCTGCGGCCATGTTGGGCCCTTCTGCGGCCAGTGGGCCCCGTGTCTGCCGGGCACGTTGTGTCCTGCTGATCTGCGAGCCAGTTGGCTGCTGCGGCCCTTTGAACCCCCTGGCGGCCCCCTTGGGCCCTGTCTGTCCTCGCATGTTGGGCCCTGCTCTGCGGCCATGTTTGGGCTCTGTCGTACGGCCATGTTGGAGCTCGGGCCTCGAGCTATGATTTGAGACTCCTGGCCTGCGTGCCGATGTTGAGAGCCTGTCTGCGGCCATGTTGAGGCCTTGTTGGCCATGTTGGGCTCGCTCCTGCGGCCGAGTGTAATGGGAGCGTGTCGTATGGGAATGTTTGGTCCTTGTCTGCGTGCACATGTTGGGCCGGTCTGGGCCATCGGGGCCCTGACTGCTGGCCTCTGTTTGCGCTCCCCTGCGCCGTGTGGGGCTCCCCTGGTGGTGAGTGGAGTGGGCTCCCTGTGTCATGTTGCTCCGCCTGCGGCCATGTTGGGCCCTGTCTGCGGCCATGTTGGGCTCCGCCTGCGGCCATGTTGGGCCCTGTCTGCGGCCATGTTGGGCCGTGTCTGCGGCCATGTTGGGCCCTGTCTGCGGCCATGTTGGGCCCTGTCTGCCGCCATGTTGGGCCCTGTCTGCCGCCATGTTGGGTTTGATTTGAGCTCTTATTGGCCCATACTGATACCGATGAGTTTGATTTGAGCCCTTATTATCCGATACTGATGCCGATGAGTTTGATTTGAGCTCTCATTGGCCGATACTGAGGCGGCAGCAGGAAACCCTGAGGTGGTGGAGTGCGTAATGGGGAGAGGCGGTGGAGTGCGTAATGGGGAGAGGCGGTGGAGTGCGTAATGGGGAGAGGCGGTGGAGTGCGTAATGGGGAGAGGCGGTTTGGTCTTGAGCTCAGACGTGCGGTGGCGTTTCCACGGGAGCCGGGATGAGGGGCCCCATCGCGAGGTCCCATGACTGAACTCCTGGCCTCTGTTCTGCGGACATCCCGAGCGACCGGTGGAGGGGGGGCTGTGGGGGGGGGGGGGGGCTGCATTCCTGAGTGGGGGGAAGGAGGGAGGGGAGAGGGTGGGGGCATGTCCATGCTGTGTTTACTGTTCTCGTCTTCTGGAACAATTTAGCCTCTGCTGGAACACTCGTTTTTTTTCTTGGGGTTTTTTTTTTTTGCGTTTCCCTCTTTGTGTTTCTATGGCTAATCCTGTCTGCAAGACCGTGCTGGGACCCCCCCCGCTGGGACCCCCCCTCCAGACAATGGAGAGGGCTTAAGTGAGGCCTCCTCCCTGGTCCCTCTCCACACGGACATTTCATTTGCTTCTCACCCTGTTTTCAGTCACCTCTTTCTGCTGCTTCAGTGCAGCAACTTTCTCTTCTCTAATTATTTCATAATGAGTTGCTCAAACCCACAGTCTCAGTTATATTTTTTAAATTAAAAAATAATAATAATAATTTTTATTTTTATTGTGGGCAAGACTGCATTACCAGGCATCGTGATCCGAGGAAAGCTGTCCGTTGCACACGTGAAACACAAAGCCGGCTTTGAACAAACCTTTTCTTTTTTCCTGGCGTGGAACAGAAGGATCAGTTCAGGATTTGCTGCTGTGAAAGAGCGTGCTTTCTTTGAAACAGAGCGCATTTGTAACCAGGAATTTTAAAAAAGCACGCTAATCTTATTTAAGAAAATGGTTATGGAATCTGAGTTTGGTTATGAAAACGTACGTTTCTTACGTTATTTTTTTGGAGAATAGAGCAAAGATTTCCTCCTTAGTGAACATCCACAGTCCAGAGACTGACAGCAGCCCCGCTGATGGCCAGCTGGACCGTGGATGAGCTGTTACCTGTGATTCGGGTACAGGAAGCACACGTCACAGGTTCCGTTCTGCAGCGGTCTGGTCTGTGGTTCTGCAGCGGTCTGGTCTGTGGTTCTGCAGCGGTCTGGTCTGTGGTTCTGCAGCGGTCTGGTGGTCTGCGGTGGTCTGTGTTCGCAGCTGGTCTGGTGTCTGCGTGGTTCTGCAGCGGTCTGGTCTGCATGGCTGTCTGGTCGAGCGGTCTCTGTGTTCTGCGTCGCGTGCGCCGGGCAGGCGGTCGAACCTGAAGCCGTGTCAGACAGCAGGCCGCCCCGCCCGTCTCTCTGCTCCCCACCCCATTGGCCCTCGGGGCATCGCTGCAGCGAGCCAATGGGAGGTCGCGGGCGAAGTTCGTGCCCTTTCTAGCGGCTTTTTGAGCTCTTCGCTTACCGCCAAGTCTGCAGCCGTGTTGGGACGCCGTCGCTGTTTTAGGTTCATCTGGAAGCGCGAACGCCGCCATCTGCTGGGAATGCTAAGCCCTTTGCGCAAGGCAGAGCTGTGTATTTTTAGGGGTTTGAACACCTTTGTGCTCGCGGTAGGTGTGTTATTTTCGTTCACACAGTAAGCAGCTTTCTGTCACTCAGAATGCCAAATTAAGGTGGCAGAAAATAGTCGCCGTGTTGTGTGTGCAGAGAAAGTGTCACAGCAGCCTTCCCAGGTGTGCAGGAAGGTGAGTCAACCTGGAAAGTGGGGCGTGAAATCTTTGCAGCCTTACGGCCTGTAACACCGTGGGCGTACCACGGTCCTCATTTTCAGCCTTCATTCTGCCCAAAGTTTGTTTTTACATTACATTACATTACAGGCATTTGGCAGACGCTCTTATCCAGAGCGTTTTATTAAATAAAATAAGGAATTTACACAGCTAACAGTAAAACTTTTTTTTTTTTTTTAATTAAATCAAAAAGCTGTGAATGGAAGCATAAATGGACTGTCCAAGGTCTCGGCGGAAGTGCAGTGTGGGTAATGGAGTCCGTAGCGCGGCAGACAGGAGGAGGGCGGCTTTTCGGTTCGGCCGATGGACACAGCGTAATCGGCTTTCGTGGCGGAGGGGTGTAACGCGCGCGTGGTTCAGCGCGGGCATGATGGGACGCTATATTTAGGTGAGGAGGGAGTGACACGTAAGGTCAGTGGGAGATTACACAGCTGCTGGGTCTGGAAGAGGGAAAAGATGGTGGCCAAACATGGCTGTCATTGTGCTGGGTGCAAATCGCCTTCTTTCCTACTCAGTACAGGAAGTTGGTTAAATTGAAACATCGGCCGAAAACGTTGGTTTGACAAACCGTTTGACGCGGGTTTAATGTTTATCGTCCCAGTTTTATAGCGCCCCGTTGATTTAAGGTCTTACATGTCGAGCTCGCCTGGTCCTGTGGCTGCTTCACGCTGTGGCTCAGTCGCTGAAGTGATCCTCGTCTGGAAGAAAGAATGGAAAAGCAGGAAGCTGACCGCTGCTTGTCACCCAATTCCTGCCGTCCTATTGTCCCTTTGTCCCGCTCTCCTGCTGTCCTGCTCTCCCTCTGTCCCACTGTCCCACTCTCCTGCTGTCCTGCTATCCCGCTGTCCCGCTGTCCCGCTCTCCCCCTGTCCCGCCGTAACGCAAGTTAAACCCGTTCCACCGTGCGCTCCAGACCGAGGGCCAGAGGATCAGGGTTTCTGGGTAAATCTGACTCCCTAAGTCGATTATTTGCGTTCACATGGATGCTGCCGCTCCTGTTGCCCTGACTTCCCTTTTCGCCCGTAACTGAAACGCTGTGACATGGATAAAGTGGCCACAGCGTAAGGGAACTGGTGGGAAAACAAGGTGCTGCCTTGTCCTCAGTATTTGTGTCATGACTGCCCCCTAGTGGTGGAATCAAATGCAGTACAGCTTTTACATAACACGGAGCTCAAGAGAATTTAATCCTGTACTATATAACAGTCAGAGCTCATGACGTGCTGCATTCATTTGGAGAGTGGTAAATCAGAAATGAAGACATCTTTGAGGCGACACAGCCAAATACCGGTCCGTACGGAGCTGAGAAAGAGACATGAAATGGAGGTCCTTCAGCGGTGGAGGACATTTTAAACGGACACACGAGAAACATTAACACACTCCTTCCCTTTCAGATCATGTGACATTGTGAACGTATCGAGACGTCACGTCTGACCTTCACTAAAATGAGTTTCTCTGTCTCTACCCTACCCCCCCCCCCCAGTCCTGCCCACGTCTCGCAACACCCCCAGCCCCATCGACCCGGAGACCATCCAGGTTCCGGTGGGGTACGAGCCGGACCCGGCCGACCTGGCGCTGTCCAGCGTCCCGGGCCAGGAGGTGTTCGACCCGCGCAAGCGCAAGTTTTCGGCCGAGGAGCTCAAGCCCCAGCCCATGATAAAGAAGGCCCGCAAGGTCTTCATCCCCGAGGACCTGAAGGTGAGCCCTACCCCCTACCCCTAACCTAACCCTAACCTTACCCTACCCCTACCCCCTAACCCTACCCCTAACCCCTAACCCCCTACCCACCCCCTAACCCTACCCCTACCCCTACCCCCCCTAACCCTAACCCTACCCCACCCCCCTACCCTACCTCCTACCCCTACCCCCTAACCCTAACCTAACCCTACCCCCTACCCCCTACCCTAACCCCTACCCCTACCCCCTAACACCCCTAACCCCTACCCCCTAACCCCCCTACCCCTACCCCTACCTACCCCTAACCCTACCCCCTAACCCCCCCCTAACCTCCTAACCTAATCTCCCTAACCCCACCCCTACTCCTACCCCTACCCCACCCCTAACCCCTAACCCCTACCCCCTACCCCCTACCCTACCCCTAACCCCTACCCCCTAACCCTAACCCTACCCCTAACCCCTAACCCTACCCCTAACCCCTAACCCCTACCCCTACCCCCTAACCTACCCTACCCCTAACCCTACCCCTACCCCCTAACTCTAACCCTACCCCAACCCTAACCCTAACCCTAACCCCTAACTCTAACCCTAACCCTACCCCCTACCCCCTACAGCCGCTGCTTGGAGCTGGTTTAGGATCGCCACGGCAACGTCAGTCACACTACATCACTAAATCCATGGCTGAAATGAGTGCGTGTTAGCCGTGCACATTTGGGTCGATTGACAAACGAAAACCTAAATTGTGCACATCATTATTTTATGCGCGCATTGGCCAGCACCTGTAGTTGTGATTGGCTGGTGGAGGTTGGAGTAGCCCAGTCAAGCTCAATCAATGTGAACACCCAGATGAGGAACAAGTTCTGCATCAGAACGCGCACAGCATTGCACACCGCATGCCGTAAAGCGATTAATAAACGTATGAAAGCTGCAGCTCCAAATTTATTTCTTTGTTTGTTTGTTTATTTTAATCAGGACGATAAGTACTGGGCGCGGCGCCGGAAGAACAACGTGGCGGCGAAGCGGTCGCGGGACGCGCGGCGGCTGAAGGAGAACCAGATCGCCATCCGGGCGGGCTTCCTGGAGAAGGAGAACTCGGCGCTGCGCATGGAGGTGGCCGAGCTGCGCAAGGAGCTGGGGCGCTGCAAAAACGTGCTGGCCAAATACGAAGCCCGGCACGGGCCGCTGTGAGCCCCGCCCCTCGCCCCTCGCCCCCGCCCGTCACCCCGTCTGAAGCCCCGCCCCCACGCCTGTCACAGCGTCTGAAGCCCCGCCCCCACACCTGTCACGCGGTCTGAAGGACAGTGCACCCTAGCCCCGCCCCCACGCCTGTCACGCGGTCTGAAGGACAGTGCACCCTAGCCCCGCCCCCACGACTGTCACACGCTCTGAAGGACAGTGCACCCTAGCCCCGCCCCCACGCCTGTCACACGGGTTAGAAGCCCCGCCCCCACGCCTGTCACACGGTCTGAAGGACAGTGCACCCTAGCCCTGCCCCCTTTTCAACCACGCCCCCAGTCCCTTTCCTCCTTATAGGTTCTCACTGACTTCATCTTCGTGGACAATATCTCTTTCTAGATATATGTATAAATGTATTATAGATGTGTGGTGTATGTTTATACATATATGTGGGAGCACATAAATCGCACCCCTCCCCCCTTCCCTGTGCCACGCCCCCCCAGTTTCTGGAGCCCTCTGGCCACACCCACTGCCTCCCTCCCCCTCCTCACTTCTTGCTCTGTGTTTCCTCACTGGATGGTGAAGCTGTGTTGGGCTCCCTTGCGTCCTTTTATACTCCTCAACGGGACTGAGAACAGTTAATTAAGCTCCTCCCCCCGCCTGTCACTCAGTTTTATTCCGTGCTGCTGCTAAACTGATGGCCCCGCCCACAACCCTCCTGACCAGCAGGGAGCCGCCTGCCCTTCCCATCGCCGTGGAAACGCCGCCCTGAAATACATAACTATGTGCAACCTCATTTTTCATAAACGCAACCTTTCTTCTTTTCTTTTTTTTTACCCCTCCAACCACCAACCCTCAAATGACCTATAAAGCATTATTTTATTTTATTTTATTTTTTTGTTTGGTGGATCCTCTGATGATGTTGTTGATGATGTTGTTGTGTTTTTAGTTATCGGTCATCGCTGGCCCTCCCCTCTTTTCTCCACTCGTTTTATAAAGTGCTGTGACATAACCCTAGCCCCCCCCCCCCCCCCATGTGCTTAGTGCTGTAGCCTACTCTCGCCTTGGTGCAGCCTATAGGATTACTCTGAGATACAACACCAGTGTTTTTTTTTTTTCCTGGACTGACTGAAGCAATAATCCTATCCCAGAATACACTACTGTACAGCCCTGCACCCAGGCACGGTCCTGTGGACGTAGATCCACCCCCACGCCCCTCCCTTCCCTTCTGGGCCTGCTCACTGCTACCCCGGGAACTTTCTAAATACTAAATTGGCTGTACGGTCACAGCCCCCCCCCCCCCCTCCGTTTAAATCTCTGCACTTTTGCGTGATTCACAATCAGACCTGGTGCCGTTGTGTGTTCCTGTCGAATCTATCTGATGTCTGCAGCATCTACGGGTTGCTTTTAACTTTCTTTTCTTTTTTTTTTTTTTTGGTAATACTCAATTGTTTATTAATACTATAATTATAATTATTGTTAACAAGTTAAATGTTTCGGCATGATTTCTGTTTAAAATACACAAATCTTCAGCTTCAGTCGTTTTGCGAAGCAGTAAATTCGTCACCATTTTTTTTTCCTAAGCATGATTATATAGCATTTCAATAATAAATATTATATATATATACACACATATATATATATATATATGTGTGTGTGTGTGTGTAAAGAGAAACTTTTAATTTTTAGCTATGTGTTTGCATTCTCAGATGGCAGTAAGATGAATGTATAAGATGTAAAAAGTTGGCTGGTGTTGTCCAATACTGTGGTTAACCCAATGGATTTAGTAATGTTTACTACAGACCAAAAGATACAGTACATAGATATATTGATTATAAAGAGATTTAATGTTTATATGAAGCTATTCTAGAAGTTGTTTTTTGTACAGTATTTTTCCTATACAAATACTGACCGTGTATTTTACAAAGGCATAATAAAAATCGAGATAATCTATGTAAGTACAGTATATATTAGCCTACTCGGGCATGAGTTGTGTATCTTGAAAGGTTTATAGTACTGATCTTTGCTGTATGGGGAGACGGAGAGTTCTAGAACGCTTGGCCTCGGGGCATTATTCTACGGCTCCCGCGTTCAGCTCGTATTGGTCCGTACGGCTCAATGTTACATGCGGACAGTGCGCCCCCTACAGCGTTCGTGCAGAACTGCAGCGCTGTTTTAGGGTGCCGTGCTGCTCAGTAATGCAGCAGAGGCTAAAAAGCCTGCTGGCGGCCATTACCCATCAGGCCATGGGCTAGCGATCGCGCTGGCAACCTGCGGGTCATTACCTGCAGCACCGCTGCTTGAATCGCGTGAGGGCAGCCGTACAGACACCCCCCCCCCATAAATCCGTGAATTCCCCCCCCCCCCTCGTTCTTTCGGACCTTTTCGGCCCTCAGGTAACATCTGGCGCTTTGTGAGCGTTGAGGAGAAACCCTCTGGCTACCTCTCGTCCACCCCTGCTCCTCGCGCTCAGTGCAGATAGCACACTCCAGGTGAAGGGATCATCCCTCCCTTTCACCTGAAACGGCTGTTAAATCGTGCACTTTACGTTCTCGCCCCCTACTCCCCCCATTTCCGTTATCACTTGCAGTGCTGGGGGCCTTGTGTGGAGAATCATTTCCTGTGGGTTTCTATGGAGACTGTGGAGCAGAGTAGCTGTTCTGCCAGGCCAGTGTGCTTCGCTGTACATGGGGAAAACTCCACAGAAGACAGCATGCTACACAACTCATTACATTACATTTATTTAGCAGACGCTTTGATCCAAAGCGACGTACGATAACTCATGTAGAGGAATGAACTTAAAGCTTCTCGAAGCTGGAGTTCAGCTGGAAGGACCCCGTGTTCGGCTCAGGTCTGGGGTCGGCTGGATCCACAGCCTCTGCGTAGGGGTTCCTGAAGCATCATCAGCATGTCACTACGACGAGTAACAACAGCAACGTCAACCAATAATGTGAAGTCTCCATTTGGAGACTGAACTTCACCGAATTACTGGAAGTATGAACACAGCTTATTCTGTTGCTGTTTTTTTTTTTTTTGTTTTCTTTTAATATCACTTATGGTTTTGAATTCATTTTGTCTTACTGCCTCAGGAGCTGTGCTTAGAGTCCCCCATCTCTTCTCCATGTTATTTTTCTTACTATTATTCTTATATTACTGTTGCACATTGGGCACTAAGGCACTAAGGGAGCGAGAGGTGCGCAGATATAAATCCATCACATTATAATAAGACATTTAATGCTTTCTCTGTTCAGAATTCTGAGACTTCAGTGTTAGGCGTAGGAGAGGTGGGAGCACGCCATGCAAATAGCTCATTTATGCTAGCAGTCGGCCCCCTTCAGCACCCCTGTGGTGATGGAGTAGTGGGCTAACGTTTGTAATAAGATCATGAACATTCTTTCTACCTTCGGGAGCAGGTTGTGTTGCGGTGCAGAAAGCACACAGGCGAAGTTACGAGCTCAAGGCACAAAGCCATCGGACCAGTCGACCGACGTCTACCTTCTTGTTCGCCGCTGTCGAGTCGCGCAGATATGCTGTCGTTTCTTATTCCTGGTCAGATTTTCCCGGTTGATTTGACCTTTCTCCTGCTTTAAATGGCATCCGCTCAGCAGCTGCACCTGAGTAATGAAATACTCAGCGATTTTTTGATGATGTTGTTTTGCTTCTGTCTCTTGCTTCTTAGTATTTACTCCAGGCTTTAGGCCATGGAACCTTTCAGGATTCCTAAGCTTCCTTGCGAAGAAAGATTTCAGTGGGGCGTGCTCCTTCCTGCTGAAGGAACGCCAGCGCCCCTCTGTAATCGAAGCAGGGAACAGTAGGATGAAGTTGGATTGAGCCCTCTGTAATACTCTCTAATGCCCTCTGAAACTCTTCGCTTCTACCTCGTTCGACAGCGGAAATAACCACCATTGTCTTGAGCATGTCTGAGTGCCTTGAATGCATGCCGACTGTTCCCCCGGTCGCATAGCAACGGAAGGAGGTTGTGTGTGTGTGTGATGCAAACTCGATTCGTACCGCAGCTCCGCTCCGAAAACTGTAAGCACCTGCTGGAGGGGCTGCCCTCTTCATCAAAATTATCCGGTGAAATTACACGTATATATATATTTTTTTTTTTGTTATTGTTTTTAGTTGTTTTGGAATCTGCCATGGGATGACTACCATTGTATTTCAGGCAACACCAACAGACTGTTTCCCCTGAGGCTGCAGAAACGCGTAATAAAGGACAGTCCTGTCATGTATGTCGCGGAATGGGTGCATATGGTTAATATGTATGTATATATATGCATTATGCCCTCGCCTCCCCTCCCTTTCTGTATGTAATTCTTAGTGTTCAATAAAGTCTTTACAGTTTCTTCTCTTGCCGTGTGGAACGCACGTTTCTTTTCTGCGTTTGACATACTGACGTATGCACACTATGACTACGCTGTTTGACTACTCTGTGTGATGTGATATTATGAGGGGGGGAGGGGGGGAGGGGGGGGGCACTCTCTCTCATAGAGGGAAACACTGTGTGGCTACTGAAGGTTATGGGTCACGGAAAAGAAGAAAAAGATCTCACTGTTGACAAGAGATAGATTTATAGAGCAGTGCTTTTCAAGAAACCCCCCCCCAATGTACTTCATAGAATATTTACAAGACAGCTGGTTTTGGGATGACAGCCTTGGTGTCGCTCCAGAATTCTAACTACTCGCAGAACTCCGAGCAGCTTGAGCTGGTGCCCAGAACTGGGGGCCCGTCTTCCAACAACAGCTTCTGTCCATCTCCTTTCGATCACTGCGAAACAGGTCCACTGATCTTGCGTGGGAAAAGTCCTGTTCACAGAGCTCGCTGGATCAATGGAAGCACACACTACGCAACAAGTTATCTTCTTGTTCGTAGCCTATAACTTATTTAATGTGCTATCAGGTTGTAGACAAGTTGTCAATTGGATCCTTCTTGAATTTGCTCTTTTGTGGAACCATACTTTCCCAGAGTCAGAATCAAAGTATTGCACTTTGAATTTCCACTAGTGTTTTTAGTGTAATTAATCTTGGTTAAATTATTTTGGACTTTCATAAACTTGGGTCACCTCTCTGTTCATCCATAACTGAAGACTTCGGCCTAAAATGTCCCTGGAACACTATGACCCGTTTCAACAGAGATGGGGTGGATAACAGCCCCTTGACCACGAGGGGGAGCTGATTAACCTTTAAGAGAGGTTGTCCGTTATAATCAACCGACAAACGAAGGATGCTGCCATTTTGCATCAGACCTGATTCCAATCTATGTAATTTGAGAAACGATCCCCACGGAGAGGTAAAGGGAAACTGGACCTAAATACCGGATTACGAACCCATTTTGTTATTAGAACATATTTATTTAATCAATTTAACATTATCTTAGAACTTCAAATGGGGCCTCTCTCTAGCTCCCTTTTAGCTTAAGATAAATGTAATTTAAATTTGCTATGCAGTTTTGTTCTCTATTCGGCTACTGTGGTCTGTTT
Organism: Anguilla rostrata; assembly: GCF_018555375.3. Lineage (NCBI taxonomy): Eukaryota > Metazoa > Chordata > Actinopteri > Anguilliformes > Anguillidae > Anguilla > Anguilla rostrata. The sequence continues at coordinate 29,473,248 of NC_057949.1, forward strand.
TCTGATGACATGCCTGTTAGGTTTTAGCCGATTTGTCATGTTGGCTCGGCTACCCTACTAAAAGAAGCGGGAGGTGTCTTCAAGCTACAGTACAATGCGAATCAGCTGGCATAGCTGTCTCACTTTAAAGGGAACGCCGCCTGTTAAGACTTGTAGGGCTTAATATGTTGTAAATGCCCTCAACCATGGAAATATGTTGTAAAAACCACACGAAAGATTACAGTTATTTTTAAAAACCTTAGCCTTTAATAGAAATTTTGACCAATGGATATCGCCATTATTTCAGACGCGCAATGCACTTTGGGTAGATGACTCAAAATGGTTGAACTGGAAGCTCGCTCAGCTGTTGCCGTTATTAATAGTAAAAAATATAAATACAATGCCACAGAATTTGTACGTGATGTGATGGGATATCTATGAATAGGATGGATGCAATAGCTAAACATCTTGGTGTATCAGCACGTATGATCATTAGGGATTAAGCATAGGCATTAAGATGTTGGCATAGACGAGCAGTTGCTCCACAGACGCCCTACTCTCGTCTCCTGTTGCCCCCGACCTTCATCGTTTTGATTTATTTGATGAGGGTTGCCCTTGGTGCTTTCATGTAGAGTGATGTCCCGCTCTAGCTCGAATCGAAAAGGCTGAACGGAAGACATTTTCAATGGACAAGAGCAATGGACCGGGACACCCGTGAAATCATTTGACGTCACTACCTAGAGTGCACTGCGATGGGAATAACAATGGCGATCGACGAGTCGAACGATTTATGTACATTTTAAAATAACTATAATCTTTCATTATGTTTTTTATGGGATGTTTATACAATTGAAGGCATTTACACCACATTAAGGCCTACAAGTCTGAACAGGCGGGGTTCCCTTTAAGTTTAATTTACCTCACCTGTGAACTCTTAATTTCATGTGAGAACTTGGGCTCGGGAAAACGCTGAAGCTATAGATAGCCTACTCAAACTTAAAAACAAAATGTGGCATCTCGAAAAAGAGGTAGCCTACAATAGCAAGATGGCGTTTTGTTTCATCTTATAGTCCTGCTTTGTATGTTGGTCCTGGTCGTGCCGAAAAGGTGTGATATCCAGAGACGAGTAGACTAGGCCCCAGTCCAAGTGCCGGCAAGTTAACGAAGCACCGAGAGTTTGTGTGGAACCCCGCTTTGTTTGGAAGACCCGCCTTATCTGCCATGACTATAGAACCAGCCTGGGTGAGTAGCTGGCTACTCAGAATCTCTGCTGTTGTAGTAGCTGACGAACACAAACGTATGACTTGTTTATGTATTGTTGTATATCTAATGCCATAGTTTGTCGAAATGTGATCATTTATTGTACTAGTTATGTCCTACCTATGTTCCAGTACGAATAGAGATAAGCTGCTTGGATGGTGCTTTTTCGCATGTTTGCTTTGTGTGTTATGCCGCGTGTGTAGGCAAACACAAGCGGCCTGTTAGTGTTAGGGAGAGCTACAGCTGACTTGAGTTATATCCAGTCGTACAGAAAATATAATATTTTTAGGCTGTTAGGCCTACTCTGGGTCCAGCAGCAGAAAGTGCAACAACATAAACACGCACTAGCGCCCTCCTCGCATGTTTTAGTCGCATGTTTTGTAGTATGTTTAAATTCTGTTCAATTGTGTGAATTCAGACACAAAGCTGAAGCTGGAAACGAAGGTGATGGACACAAACTGGTGTTTTCATGTTTGCTAAATGAACCGAAAGACCTAATTAAAGTGTGGCACCTTCCTCCTACATTTACTTCACACTTCACGAACTATCAGTTTGTTCAGGAGGCAACGGTTTGTCATTTGCGAAAATTAGAAATTCTATTCTACAGCATTAGGCAGACATGAAATATTTTCGTGTAAAGTCTGTTGGATGGAGCAGACAGCTACCGGGCGCAATCAATCTCAAGCCTTCTGTTGAGCCGTTTTGATTGCGTCAAAAACCACCTTCACTTCCAGATAATTTAGGCTAAGAGCCGTACATGAACGACGAACTCATTTCTTTCATCACGTGAAAGTGGGTCATATCCTGACCTACCTTCATTGCTTCCGCTAATCCAGTACCCTTAACTGTGGGCAACGACGCTTTTTGAAGGATCTCGGACAATTATCCGCCTTCGCAGTGTGCGTTTTTCGAATCCAATCACTAATAAACGAAGAAGGAAATGCTGTTTTTTCCCCTCTTCCAGGTAATATGCACTTTTCAGATTAAAACAAGATGAAAACGTTGAGGACTAGGCTGCACTTAGGCCCACGTATTTACAGCTAGAAGCCTTTACCAGGTGTGAAGTCTATTCAGGTCCCATTAGAAGGTGGAAGAACTGTGCGTTTGTGCCTTTCTGTAAAACGCCCACACCCATCGTTTCTGGAGAGAGACGCTGAGTAGGTGCAATGCAGTGTGTGGTTAATTAAATCAGTGGCTGTATTCATAAAGAATATCTGACGAGGAGCTGTGATGTAGCGTAGTTCTGGCCTTTAGCTTGCGATATTAAGGCCTGGATAGGAGCATGGGTAAAACCTGATCCTGGAACAGCATTAAAGTGCCCCCTGGTGTCTGATGGATGGACCTGCAGCCACTATTAGTACTAGGCCTTAAATCTATTTCCACCCAAAGTATTAGTGCTGCAAACCATATTTTCTTTTCCTTTCATACTCCAATTTCACATACAACTATTTACAGAGAAAAGGCTCCTTTTCTGAACTGCTTTATAAGAACACAACTGTTGATAGTTGCTCGTAATTTCTGTCTGGGAAAAATGTTACAATTCACCGACTGATGCTACTAGAGTGAAAGCTGAAAGGCATTTTATATTTTAAAAGACAAACAGGAGAAGACAGTCAATAGGCTTTACTTTTTATTAACACATTAGAAATTTGAAAAGAATCTGAGACCAATAGTCTTTATGTGCAGCACCAATACACACAAATGGATGATATGAAAGAAATACATTATTCAAAAGACTGGTACAGATTCTGTGCCACAGCTTGATGTATAATCATGAGGAGAAAAAAAAAAGACAATCAAGCGGACCAGCCAGCCTCTCGACTGCCGCAGTGAGTTTTTAATGCTGTACTATCTTCACTTCCTGGTGTCGTCTTCAGACTAGTCTGTAAAATTATATCTTTTTATGTCAGGGGGAAAATGGAAACAGACCTCTTAAGTTCTCTCTCTGAAAAGACAGAGCAGTGTCAGTTCCATTATAGTTTCAGAACTAAGAGGCTAAGATTCAATCCAAACACAAGCTTTAAGAAGCAGAAATGGATGTGAGTGATTTAAGGCAGTGTAGCTCTGTAACGTGTTCATCCTCCGCCACCCCCAACAAATAGAGCACTGCCTGCACCTGACGCGCAGTTTTCAGAAACGTCTGTGCTTCAGGCTGGGAGAGAATCGCCTCTGGGTTTCGTACAGAAATGTGGGGGGAGATATGCGTACATTATTTTACAGAAACCAACATTCAGTGGGACGATCTCGCGTGTGCCAGCAACCAGTCTGCGCAATACCTGCTGCGTAGCTAATTCAACATTCATTTATAACGCAGCGTAGCTGGTTTATAACACTATTTATAACACTCGGTCAGCTCGCCAGAAGGTCCTTTCACAGTGTAAGAAACTAATATCTGCCAATATTCAGCCAAAACCTACAGCTAATGATTACTGGCAATGTTACCGGTCATATCATCATCACATGGACTGCCATGGGTTTTATCTTTGCCCCAGTACAGGGACTCTGCAGTTCACACGTCAGCTGGTGTGTTTTTCACTGCAAACTCCAGGCGCTTCTTTGCTTCTGCAGAGACGGACAATTTTGTGCAAAACGGTAGAAGTGCGTTAATCCGTTAACCCTCTGTTCACATCTTTATTTGAAAACGAATCCCCTTTAATTGTTTCACATTTCTCGTTTAGAAAAACTTCACTTGCAAAACACTTGATTTTTAAAGATCCATTCAGGGTCCCTTCTCGTTAAGTTCTCGTTAGCCCTGAATGCGAGTTCATTGAATGGCTGAAACCAGCCGGTCCGTTCCTCTCCCACAGCACACTTTGATTTTGGTCACACATGCTCAAAGAAAGTGAAATAACCTTGTTCATTATTCAAACTGAGAAATTTCATCACTGGACTGTTCCACATTGCCAGTGCACCTATATTCAGCAAATTGGTTATGGGCTTAAAAATACAAAATGGATTTTGTGTTGAACAGAAGGAGATATTCAGCACAATTCAAGATATAAAATATAAGTGGTTCTTTGTGGTACAAAAGTGACCTCAGAAAAATATTTTCAAGACTGCGTTTTCAAATACTGTTGATCAAAATGACACCGTACTTAAAACGCAGGACAGCAGTAATACCTGGAGCAATACTGGAAATGTGAAATACAGGCTTCAGATGTGGTCCCAAACGCCCCCCAAAAAATCTACAGCTCCAAATGTTCTTACCCATGCAGGTAACTATCAAAAGCATTAAAAAAAAAAAAAAATTTCATATGGAATGTGATCTGAAGGAAAAAGAAACTAAATATTAAAATATTGTGATATCGGAGAGCATACAAAGTGGATTAATTTGCTTTAAAGAATTTTTGAGAAAACCAAATTTTAAACAGGAAGCAGAATGAAAGGTCGAACGTGGGTTGTTTGGTTCTGTGGTAGAAAAAGGAATCCCGAGCTCTGCTTGCTGGAGGCCGGGGAGAACGCACAGACTCGGACTCTAACAGCACACTCCTGCTTAGAAAACCGTAAACAATACACTGTCGTTTTTTCGTAAACTTCTGGCTGTCGATCACGACGTCTGGGCATTCCAGGAGGAATTACGCAAGTCTTGTGCGCAAGGTTTACGCCATTTGTTTCTGGTGTACGAGAGAGGGAGGGAGGGAGGGAGGGAGGGAGAGAAACAGGCAGGAGTGAGAAAGGGAGAGAGAGACAGACAGAGCAAAGGGGGGAGGGAGACAGACAGACAGACAGAGAGATACAGACAGAGCAAGGAGGAGGTAGAGAGACAGACAGACACAACACAGGGAGAGAGACGGGGGACAGAAACGGGGAGGGAGAGAGAGAGGGAGAGAGATGGAAGAGGGGAAGAGGGACAGAGAGAGAGAGAAGAAGAGGGGGAGAGGAGAGAGATCAGACAGAGAGGAGAGAAGACAGAGGGGAGGGAGAGAGAGACCGATCGCGCGCGGCGGCGCCCTCCTGCGGCGCTCCCTCCTCGCGGCGCTCTCTCCTCGCGGGCGCTCTCTCCTCGCGGGCGCTCTCTCACACGTCGCGGATGACGTCGGCCGCGGGGCTCCTGTACAGGTACTTCCAGATGGCGTAGTAGTGCACGGCCGCGGCCAGCGCCACGAACACGTGCCAGATGGCGTGGGCGAAGGGGATGACCCCGTCGCATTTGAAGAAGAACACGCCCAGGCAGTAGATCAGGCCCCCGCACGCCAGCTCCTGGAGACCGTCCGTGTTGTTCTGCGAAAAATTATGTTGTGTTAGAATATGAAATGTAAAATATGTACATGACTTCCTCAATACCTAGCCTAGCTTACTAAAGGCCGGTATCACATAATGTACCCACAACCTAAACTGGCCAACACTAGACTCTCCTCTCAGATGGACTTCTGCACTATGACCCCTAGGGGGAGCTCTGAGTCAGTAATTTCCTAAGGTCCATCTCAAACTGTCCGCAGAGACATTGGTCTTTCATGCTATGCCAGACAGCCCAAATATTCCAGAAGTTTCAGGATTCTGCCGTATTTAATCACATCCCTGCAAAATTATGTTAAATCTTGCAACTACTCCCAGGCTCCCAAAAATCTCCCAAATTGTCTCCCAAAAATCAGCTTCACCCGGCTGGGGTGTCTGTCTGATCAGTCAGCCGCCGTCCTGTGCTACAGGCCTGCTCTACCTCATGCTCTACACTTCCACATGATACTGCACACATCAAAATGCTCATTCATGGATTTTACAGGAAAGATGGAAACAAAAGATGAGACTTAAGAGGTCTGTATAACAGTGCGGGGATTTTACCAAATGGGTAACGTGCGGCAGGCACCAAATGGAAGATTTGCTTGCATTAGACAAAAAGGCCTGTACAGCTCACAGCTAAACACAAGCTGTTACCTGCAGTTAATGCAGTTATGCTGTGGAATGACAGGCAGCAATAATGGGCATTTCTAATGATAATGCTTTTTTAATTTTAATTTTTCCCATCTGCCGCACATTGCCCTTTAAAGACCGATTGCTATGGTTACAGTCCATTACACTGCTTTGGTCCAGACAACATTCAACGACTTCCCAAGGGAATGGAATATATTTGAAGATACATTTTCAATATTATCACAATATTTTGCCAAATGTGTGAACTATTGGTTCCTTAGGATAATGCATTATATAATATTGTGTAATAAATTAGAATAATATTTTCTAAAAAGCCCACATATTTACTTTATACTGTAGGATATTCCATTTCCATAAGGGTTCAGTCAGGGATGGAACATGCATTGGAATTCATACACGCCCCCACACACACATGCGTGCACGCACACTCTCTCACGTACACACACTCACTCACACTCTCGCACACGCACTCTCACACACACACAGAGGGGACAAGCGCTCCTTCAGGGGTGGACTTGAGTACACCAGGACTACAGGGGGCGTGAGAAAAGGCTAGAAATGGGAAAAGGCTTAAAAAGGTAAATGCATACGGTACCATTGATGTCACAACCAATGCAGGGAAAAAACCCATTGTTAGATAGAAGGCGAGCTCCACTAGTTTATACCTATAAAGAACAGCAGACTTTAAATATGACATCCAACACAAACCAAACCATATCACAGAAATAAACTTCACACAAACTATGGCCTAGATTCTATTTATGACAGCGATGCAGTTTGTCCTTAATACCAAATTTAAGCAATTTTTTATATCCCTCCCATATGCAAAAAACAAAAACCCCAGAAAAAGCAGACATGGGTCAAATCCAACACTCGCACTGAAAATTCGGACATTTACATATGCACTCCTGCCACTGAGACATTGCATTGCATGCAGCAGGTCTATTACTGCAGAGCTATGGTCTACACCTGCACACTGAGACATTGCATGCAGCGGCTATATTACTGCAGAGCTATGGTCTACACCTGCACACTGAGACATTGCATGCAGCGGTTATATTACTGCAGAGCTATGGTCTACACCTGCACACTGAGACACTGCATGCAGCGGTTATATTACTGCAGAGCTATGGTCTACACCTGCACACTGAGACACTGCATGCAGCGGTTATATTACTGCAGAGCTGTGGTCTACACCTGCACACTGAGACATTGCATTGCATGCAGTGGTTATATTACTGCAGAGCTATGGTCTACACCTGCACACTGAGACATTGCATGCAGCGGTTATATTACTGCAGAGCTGTGGTCTACACCTGCACACTGAGACATTGCATGCAGCGGTTATATTATTGCAGAGCTATGGTCTACACCTGCACACTGAGACATTGCATGCAGCGGTTATATTACTGCAGAGCTATGGTCTACGTCAGCCGCTGTGGCGGTGAGAACACGGCGGGCCCGTTCAGCACTCACCTTTCGTGGTATTTGAACACATAGATGGTGCCGGCGGCCGCCATCAGCCACACAAACCAGCGCATGTGAGAGGCTAGAGGCCCCAGCTCCCGGAGGTTCAGCCTGAAACGGCAAGAGAACGAGGAACCTCAGCCCTGGTCCTGGGGGGCCACAGTGTGTATGAGGCTGCTCAGAACAGGCTCTGTACTGCTGCTGATGCAAGCACCAGAAATGGGTGGGGTGGGGGGTCATTGTAAGATATATTTATTAAAAAGGAAAAATAATAATAATTGTTCTTCAGTGTTAAATGATATGTATACATCTATCCACTATGACTACCATGTAGCTGGAATGTTAGAGTTAAATATCAGTAACATTTGAGCAGCCAAACAGTTTACTGTTTAAACTTTGTCTTGCATGATTGAACCCTGTCTCCAGATGTGTCAGTGGTTTAAAGAGAGCTGGAATCCCCAGAATGCACTGCGGCCCTTGCAGGACCAGCGATGAAACGCTCTTTTCCAGAAGTTCTAATAAAAACACACTAGAAAGCTGGACTCCAGCCAGTGGAGAACGCTGCTTCATACCCCCTGTGAACAGCGCGAGCCCGAATGGCGCCCCGGACAGGGTGAGCCCGAATGGCGCCCCGGACAGGGTGAGGCAGGTGCTCAGACTCACCAGGGTGTGTAGGAGGCGGCGATGAAGAAGTAGATCACCACTCTGTCGCACATGTGGAAGCAGTGCTCGATTTCCCTGCCAACAACACAGGCGGTCACACACTCCCGCAGCCCCCTCAACAAACGCTTCACCTGCTAGACGTAGCTCAGTGTGTAGTGCCACAGAAGTTAACGTGGGTCAGTGTGTAGTGCCACAGAAGTTAACGTGGGTCAGTGTGTAGTGCCACAGAAGTTAACGTGGGTCAGTGTGTAGTGCCACAGAAGTTAACGTGGGTCAGTGTGTAGTGCCACAGAAGTTAACGTGGGTCAGTGTGTAGTGCCACAGAAGCTAACGTGGGTCAGTGTGTAGTGCCACAGAAGCTAACGTGGGTCAGTGTGTAGTGCCACAGAAGTTAACGTGGGTCAGTGTGTAGTGCCACAGAAGTTAACGTGGGTCAGTGTGTAGTGCCACAGAAGTTAACATGTGGGTCAGTGTGTAGTGCCACAGAAGTTAACATGTGGGTCAGTGTGTAGTGCCACAGAAGTTAATGTGGGTCAGTGTGTAGTGCCACAGAAGTTAACGTGGGTCAGTGTGTAGTGCCACAGAAGTTAACGTGGGTCAGTGTGTAGTGCCACAGAAGTTAACATGTGGGTCAGTGTGTAGTGCCACAGAAGTTAATGTGGGTCAGTGTGTAGTGCCACAGAAGTTAATGTGGGTCAGTGTGTAGTGCCACAGAAGTTAATGTGGGTCAGTGTGTAGTGCCACAGAAGTTAATGTGGGTCAGTGTGTGGTGCCACAGAAGTTAACATGTGGGTCAGTGTGTAGTGCCACAGAAGTTAATGTGGGTCAGTGTGTAGTGCCACAGAAGTTAATGTGGGTCAGTGTGTAGTGCCACAGAAGTTAATGTGGGTCAGTGTGTAGTGCCACAGAAGTTAATGTGGGTCAGTGTGTAGTGCCACAGAAGTTAATGTGGGTCAGTGTGTAGTGCCACAGAAATTAATGTGGGTCAGTGTGTAGTGCCACAGAAGTTAACATGTGGGTCAGTGTGTAGTGCCACAGAAGTTTAACATGTGGGTCAGTGTGTAGTGCCACAGAAGTTTAACATGTGGGTCAGTGTGTAGTGCCACAGAAGTTAACGTTGGTCAGTGTGTAGTGCCACAGAAGTTAATGTGGGTCAGTGTGTAGTGCCACAGAAGTTAATGTGGGTCAGTGTGTAGTGCCACAGAAGTTAATGTGGGTCAGTGTGTAGTGCCACAGAAGTTAATGTGGGTCAGTGTGTAGTGCCACAGAAGTTAATGTGGGTCATTACATTACATTACAGGCATTTAGCAGACGCTCTTATCCAGAGCGACTTACACAACTTTTACACAGCATTTTTACATTGTATCCATTTATACAGCTGGATATATACTGAAGCAATTTCGGTTAAGTACCTTGCTCAAGGGCACAACGGCAGTGTCCTACCCGGGAATCGAACCTGCGACCTTTCGGTTACAAGCCCAGTTCCTGGGTCAGTGTGTAGTGCCACAGAAGTTAATGTGGGTCAGTGTGTAGTGCCACAGAAGTTAATGTGGGTCAGTGTGTAGTGCCACAGAAATTAATGTGGGTCAGTGTGTAGTGCCACAGAAGTTAACATGTGGGTCAGTGTGTAGTGCCACAGAAGTTAACGTGGGTCAGTGTGTAGTGCCACAGAAGTTAACGTGGGTCAGTGTGTAGTGCCACAGAAGTTAATGTGGGTCAGTGTGTAGTGCCACAGAAGTTAACGTGGGGCAGTGTGTAGTGCCACAGAAGTTGAGACGTAGCTCAGAGTGCAGTGCCACGCCAGTTGAAGTCTGAGATGGCCTACTCCTTGATAAATGCTCAGACCTTCACCTTGGTATGATGGTGAAAAACGGATATCCATCTAGAACAATAAAATCTATTTCCGCTTATGGGGAGATATTATTAAGATATTACCCTGACGAGAAGTGCAGTTGGTGAACCCGTCCACACGGAGGCTTGCACTCGGGCCATCCAAGCCAAACCGCTGAATGCCGCGTTATTGAGTTCTGACTGACAATGGAAACCTTTGTGTGCAGAACAAAGGGGTCGGACAGGACGGGAACGTTAGAGAGAAACCCGCTGCGGCGGCAGGCCGTGCTGTTCGGTGGCCGTGCTGCGTCGCGTTTTTGAGATCATTTGTCTGCTGGTGTCTCTTTTAGAGCCCAGATATAGTGATTGATACATTTTCCCCCAAATGTGATTACTGGTGACATGGGGGCGACATAGCGGTTGGGAGCGTTTGTCTGGCAGTCAGAGGGTTGCCGGTTCGATCCCCCGCCCTGGGCATTTCAAAGTGTCCCTGGAGCAAACACCTAACCCCTAATTGCTCCCAACGAGCTGACTGGTACCTTGCATGGCAGCCTTTCACCGTTGGCGTGTGAGCGTGTGTGTGTGTATGAATGGGTGAATGAGAGGCATCGATTGTAAAGTGCTTTGGATAAAGGCGCTATATAAATGCAGTCCATGTAGCATGATTGCCTTGCTGAGCCCTACCTCATGTGACTCTTCTTCCAGGTGACGATGTGGAAGATGGTGGAGACGAGGAAGAGGGCGCACAGCCCCGTCCCGTAGACCCAGGCCGTCACCCGCTCCCAACCGCTGTCCGACTGCCGGTACAGCAGCGCCATGCCAACGATGGCGGGGACTATCAGGAGCTGAACACGGCACAGAGAAACACAGGTACACCGAATGAGCAGCTGAACACAGCACAGAGAAACACAGGCACACCGAATGAGCAGCTTAACACGGCACAGAGAAACACAGGTACACCGAATGAGCAGCTGAACACAGCACAGGGAAACACAGGTACACAGAAGGAGCAGCTAAACACAGCACAGTTTACCAAGGCGCCCAGCCCAAAGGACCTGACACCGGTACAGGGAAGCTGATGAAAGGCTGAATTTTAAGGAAGGTAACCGTGGGAAACAGGCCAGCGGATGTCAGCGCTGGAATGCACAGGCCAGAGGGGGCAGTGGGGCTCACCGCGTGTGTGTAGCAGTTAGCGGCATGCTCATAGCAGGTGGGCTGGTAGCGGCTGTTAGCTGCAGCGCGGCTGTTCATGAACCTAAAAAAAAAGAAAAAACACACACACACACTGGTTATGTGACAGGAAGTGACACGGGCTTGTTCACACCACATAAGTGGGTTGCAGATTCACCTTTCAGGTGGGGCTTGTTATACCTTTGAGTGAAGTGCTGAACCTAAATTTCTGCAGTAAATCACCAGGTGCATACATTAATACTATGAAAAAGGTTTGAAACTCTTTAAGCCACCTAAATGGAGCATGCAGAGTTTAAAATCTAAAAACAAACTCCACAACATTGGTTTTAACCATGCAGCTACAAAACTGGTATATTTAAATGACAAATTCCCCTTCAAAGTATTCAGCCAGCAGTCCAATGCTTTAAATGGCTCAATTGTGTGACAGAGAGTAGGAGCTGGTGGTGAGGGAGGGGCATCCCTTCAAAGAAAGAGACAGGAAGAGGCACTGACGAGCACTGTGACACGCCCCTTCTGCCATGACAAGAAAGAACTTTCGCCCTCAGTGACATCTATCAGTTCACAGCATTACGACCAACTGTTTTTGTACATTCGGCAGTGCATGTTGCAGTGGCGGAGACCAGGACATACAGGCTACTTCACCGCACGCGCTGCCGTCTCAGTCACGGCCCGCCACAGCTTCTCTTTTGCCTGTTGCCCGTTGCCCGTGCGCCACCTTTTCCATGCGCCTTTATACACTGTCACGAGACTCAACTGCGATCATGCAACAACAAGAGGGCTTACAGGAAGCTTTGTTTGCATAAATAATGGTACCTTTGGTTTCGCTATAGACCCAGTAGTACGTAACCAAAGCAAGTGCTACCAAAAAAAATAAAAGAAAAAATCTAAACCATACATAATATTAGCAAGGAGCAAGCTATCTTGCGCCAAATGTTTAATTGGTGGTGGCTTTTGAATTATCTTTAAGGATATATGTAACGAAAGAGTATAAAATAGGATACAATACAACAACACATAAATCACTAGTTTGGGATGTTAAACATGTCCTTAAAGATCTTCAGATTCGTATTTTGAGCGATTTGTAATGTTCTCTATAACGATCGAAAATGAGACCTAGTACAGCATGTTATTACTTCCGTCATAATTAACATACATACCAGCACAACATCTGCCAGTACAACACCTGTGGCTAAAACTTGGCTTTAGAAGTAGCGTTAACTAAAGAACTAAGGAACAATGGATTGTGTCAAAGGCACTGTACAGTGGTTTGGGGACTGTTCTTGTATCCAGAAAGTTCTACGTTCGAATCTTGCACGCTCACTGTGGCACGAGAAAGGAAATTATTAAATATTCAGGTATAAACATATTTACAGTAAAGGAAATTGGTACACTAGTCCGCACGGATACAAATCTGCTCGATAAATATTTACAGTATACACTTAAACCAGGTGAAAATATTCAACAAAATCTAATTGCATGCCATCACATTTAAGGATGGACGGTTCCATAATGTGTTTACCATTTGCTAATTCATGGTTCATAGTAGTAGGCTGTAATATAATTATTAAGCGGTTTAGTTGCAGATTAACAAAGACCATTCTAATTATAAGACGGTCTCCGATTTAGCAAACTAGCCACTAAAAAACAACCATATGTGATTTACATTTCCTGACCATTTTGTAAAAGAAACTGCACTTTTAAAGCAAGAAATTGGCTAGCTTTAGCTATAAATACTGGCAGTGGTTCGTTTTAAAAATTAAATCACCATGTTCCAATCAAACCTGTTTCTTCTCTCTAGAACAGTCAAAGTTTATTAGCTAAATAGCTGGTTAGCTTGTTTGCAAGATCTAACAGCTTCGTAGTTGACAAGCTAACCAGCTAGTAGTCACCTAACGTCAGCTGGTAGCTAGCAAACGAAATGCAATGTAAATGGCAAATAAGAGAAGCCAACTAGAAATAGTTAATAACAGGAAATTGAGAGACTCTGGCTTGACTCACCTTTGAAAACTGTTCACCCTCTTCATGTTCGATACGGGAGGGCGGCAAAAAAAAGATCAAAACTGTTTAAAGCTATGTCGCTTGCTGGCTCTGTTTCGTTACTAACGCTAAAAATAAAAGATAATTCTAAGCACGCAAGAAAAGGCCTCTGGCATCGGCCAACCACCCTATTCTCTCGCACAGTCTGACATTCTAATTCTAAACAAACGCTAAAAAAGGCACAGTTTTAGTCGTTTCCTCAGTACCATACTGCCTCGGCTAGGTGAGCTAACCCAACTAATTGAAGATCAATTTAATCCACGCGAAGCGGAGCTGTAGCAATCTACCAAAGCCATGTCTAGCTATCGATTCTCCGGTTTCCTCTCCGGCACATAGTTGGTACATTGTCCATACATTGTAGCTCTCGATTATTGTGTGAACGATGGATAATATAACCAATCATAGAGTCCAGCCACCAGCAAAGGGCCAATCGCCGCTCGCCAAGATCAGGCGGTTGTTACTTTCAGGGATCCCTATGTGACGCTACAAGAGAGTAGGGTGCGCGTGCACGAAACCTGTATTGCTCATCAATGTCAGGGAAAACTGGTTCCTGTGTAAGCTGAGCACATCTGCGGAACCTAACTGCATTCTTAAATAACTGTCTGGGAAATCTGAGCAGCCTGCCACTATAGTAACAAAGGGAAGTGTCAAGATTTTATGTAATGATCGTATGACAGAACGTGTTAACAAACGTGCTTTCTCAAGTACAGCTTTATATGTTGCTGGATAGCTCCTACACCAACTCTAGTTCACGATAACATGTTAATATCCTTTATGAAATTAGCTGAGGTGAGAAAAGGCTATGGTTCATATCTGCAAATACTACTGTGTAGTGTCATTCTACAAAAGCTTTTAAACATTGCGGTCTTCAGTAAGTAGCCTGTGTTTTCAGGGCCAGCAATGGCAGTTGATTTGTGCTAAATGTTTTAAGTGTCAGTGTTTTAAATGTTTAAAAGTTTTGTAGCCACCTGACACGCTACACGCCTAGATTTTAAGAGCTAAAGGAGGCATTATAACAGGGAGTGAAACTATTATCTACATATATCTAAGACTTTGGCATAGTCATAATATTTTCTATGAAAGTGAAAGTAATACATTGTTGAAATTGGGTAAATACTGAAAAGAACACAACAGAAGGATTGGTAGCTGTGACTGATTGCCCCTAATGACTCATGTTGGTATTTCTGGGTTGGAGTGGAAGGCTTCCCTGCAGATAAAACCAGCAGGACTTGTGAGTCCGTTCTGATTACCTGTGCCTGCGCTGATAGGAATCAGGGTTTAAGGCCACAATTCTTATTCTGTATCCAAAATATGCAGGGGTGGGGCTGTTTTAAATAATTTTTAAAAAATTATTTCAAGGCTGGGATGTAGCAAGGATTTCTGGGCCCCCCTGAAAGACTATTGCTCTGCCCGCCCCCTTTAAAAAAAAAAAAAAAAAAAAAGCAAATTGAACTTTTTTGTTTTTTAGCTGTGGGGCCCTAAAATCGTCACCACCTTTTACCCCACTAGCGACGGCCCTGTTTCGGGGTGAGGCGGGGGGGGGGGTGCTCTCCACCTCCAAACACCTTCTCTTCAGTGTTGTCCTTATTTAAGCCCCGCCCCTTTCCTGGCACCCAACACCCCTGCCTCTCCGCTATAGATGTGTTCAGATTACAGAGAGGCGTTTGTAGAACACGTGAGTATTATCAGCTTTCTGACCACGGGCTTAGGTTGCATAACAGAACTCTCCCAATTTACCCGGCTGGGGAAAAGCGTGATGTAACGCCTTGTTTTTACATAAACCTTATTTCTTTTTTTTTAAAATTGTAATTGTGTGAGGTTCTGAGTGTGGTACAACACAGCATGTGGCATCAACAACCACAAAGCTGCAGAATTGAAATTTAAGCTTGGGACCCCAGTGGATTCCCCATTTTATTTGCTGGAGGGGCCCCTGCCCACAGCTTTAATGGACAGTCTTCGGCACGTTCTCTTCATCAGGAGTCACAGCCTCCTGTCATATATAGTGCGCACATATCCATCAGAAAAAGCTTTTTAAAAAAAAAAAAAAAGCTTTTATGTGCCTTTGTATTAGAGTATTTTTACTTCGCTGGAAATTGTCCACTTGATGTTTCAGAGTGCAGTGTATTAATAGTCACCCGAAAGCACAGTGTGTTCTGGGTGGGAAGTGTGGAACCCGTGTGGAACCCGTGTGGGATCCAAGCATCGGCTGTGTGCTGTTTTCAGTGTGTTCAGCTCGCTGCAGTTCGGCTCTGATGAAGCAAACCCTCCTTCTGAGGTGCTTGTACGTTTGCTTTTAAAGACAGAGGCGTACGTGCGTACCCTAGGTTTACACACTGTGCACATTGTGGTGAACTGCAGTTGACCTGCTGTTCACGTGTTTACCTTTAGGACAGAATATCAAAATGGCATTAAATGGAGGTTTCGGTGAAGTCGTGGATTATATTGCATGAAGTATAAAATACACATTTGTGGTGGCAACGGTTTTAAATCTTATCAGGATTGTTACCAACTCACAAACTTGACTAGCTATATATTTTTTACAGTCTTTTCGAGATCAGCTCATGCTATACAAAGTGATGTTTGTGCTATTCATTCTCTTGTCTGTGATATTGTGGATAAATTGCATAATAATATTGCATAGAACAATGGGGCAGTTTGACTTGGCTGTGCTGTTGGAATCGGCCTGTCGCAGGTGGACTTTGGCGGCACAGCTGAGGCGCGATCTGGTGAGGGATATTTTAAGGATAACATTCGCGGCCCCAACGGGAATGTGCCGGCCGTCATATGCTGGGATTTATTGTCTCGCGATCCTGGCCACTGAGCGTGCGGTTCTCTGCAGCGCTGCTCGCGCTGCGATAAGAACGTGAGACACGGCGGAGGAGGGACGCGTGGAGAAAAACGAGTCTTTCGACTCAGACAAGCTAACGCATCTCGTGCAGGGTGTCACAGCAGGGCGTGTACTAAGTGATCGGTACTTTTAAAAACAACTCGTTACATTCGCTTTAGTTTACGTGTGTGGCGTTAGACCTAGACCTTGCTGTGGTGTGGCAATGTCAGTATTTAAACAAACAAAAGCGGACAGTTAGCCGAGTTGGGTTTGTTTCATACAGCAATGCAGGTTGTTTATGTTTGCTGAATGTTAAAATGGATAACTGATAACTGTTCAAACAATTAGAGCTCTGCTTTTTTCCCTTGTGAAAACAAACTGTAAGCCACTATCTCATTGTGTCATGTGATCGGTTGACTCTTACTCATAAATCATATCTGTATATCATATCATAACAGTGCATTGTGCATATTGACCTTCAGATACCAGTTGTTTGCATGACTTGCCCTCAGCTCTTGCTGATAAAGCTGCTGGTTGATTAAGAATAGAGTGGGTCCCTGAACGGCTTGTACTGTTGAGGGTTCCAGCTCCTGTCAGAGCTGCATCTTGTTGGAGGAGACCAACTGTCGTCAAAAGCACGGGTTTAAAGGTCACTAAGGTCTTACGCTAAGCGGTTGTTAAGACAAGATTCCGGCGGTGCGTAACTACGGTAACGAGCGGCCTCCTTGATCGGTGACCTACTTCCACGACGCGCGCTCTGTCCCGTTAATACCTTCCCATAGTCCTGCGTCCGCTGAAAATCAACAAGAGCGATGACGTCTATGGTTTTTGGCGCAGGGGTCTTTGTTGGGTCAGATCAAACCCGTGCGCGGTTTTCGCGGCGGTTGTGAAAGCGCAGGTTTTGTGTTTGGGTGCCGGTCGCGTGAGGGCCGGGGGACGTCTCAGCTGCAGGGTAAGGGGGGGTTTGAGTTGGCGCGTGGGGTAGAGGCGGCCAGCCGGGCTGCGACCCCACAAACGCACCGCTGCTCAGATCAGCAGTGGGCCGTCCGTGTGCTCGGACAGAAGACATGCCATCATTTTAATCCCATCACTGCAGTTTTTTATTGTTATTGTTTTTTTTTTTTTTTTTTTTACAAAGCACACACAACTTTAATCTGACTTGCAATAAAGTACTTTATATTTAGAGCAGAAATGTTGGCTTTGCGTTCTAATATTTCCAGAACAAGAGCTTTCGGTTATATGAAGAGCTTTCAGATTATCGCCTTAGGCTCGTGCTATAATGAAAAACCGCACAGCCTGTTTCCCTTTGAACTCTTGCAGCGCTTCTCCCAATCTGGTTTTTCTTCTGTCGGTTTCGTGGCTCGTTTAACGGGGGTGTTTTTAGTTTTGTTTTCTTTTCCACGGAGGTTAAGGTGTTCTTTTCGGAAGGATGTTGTTCACGGCTGAGCACCAGGGCTGTGCGGTGTTCTGGGAAGTCACGTTCCCCGCGCCGGTTTTTTAACGGGCGGTGGCGGGAACAGTAATAACGTGAGAAAGCGCTCGATGTTGACACGAGCGCGTCCCATAATGCTCTGCGGCTGAAAGCCTGGCTAAACACACTGGGACGGGGGGAGGGATTAGCGGTAAAGTTCCTGTCTGATGAACATGGAAATTTAGATTATATACAAAAAAAAAAGAAAGAACGGCACTGTTGTATTTACTAGTATTAGAAAACACGGAATGAGGAACAGAGCGCATTATGAATCTGCTGAGCATTCCAGATAATGAATGGTGCACAGACAGAGGAAATTAATTTGAAAGCACTCAAAACCAACATACAGTGTCTTTGGTTGTGTGTAATGTTTGCATTCAGATATTTTGCATGCGTGCTTACATAACACGCACGTCTCCGGTCCAGGACAAGGCGGGCGTTTGTTTAATCACCACCACAGCCGAACAGGGAAATCAGGTGGCTTTAGGTGAAGCGTTTACGTTCTCAGTCTTTGTGTCACGTGTTCAGTGCAGCTGTGTTGGGCAGCCTGGGGCTTGTTCGCGCGCCGGTGTTAGTGAGGGAAGCGCCGGGAACGTTGGGAGCGCTGCGGAGCGCCGTGGGAACGCCATGGGAACGCCGTGGGAGCGCCATGGGAACGCCGCGGTGAGAAACGGCGACAGCGGCGGGATATCCTCTCGGGCACGAGCAGCAGCTGTGAGCAATCTGCTGCCTCCACAGAGAGAGGAGCCGGACTCCTGCAGGGACTGGCCACCAAGGAGAGGGGGAGGGAGAGAGGGAGGGGGGAGAGAGGGAGAGAGGGAGAGAGAGACCGAGAGGGAGGGAGGGAGGGGGGAGAGAGAGACCGAGGGAGAGGGAGAGAGAGAAAGACACAGAGGGAGAGTGTGTTTAATGGGGAGAAATGGAGAGGGGGAGAGTGTGTTCCGACTGAATCTTTAACGGTACTTCCGATCGATCAACCTGTGCTGGTGGACTGCCTTCAATTCAAATCGCAAATTTTCCATCAGGTTAAAGTGTGGACATTGAGATGGTCAAATTGTCACCAGGCGCTCTGATTGGTTGAACTGTGAGGGAGGCCCCGACAGCTGGCCAATCACGTCCCTGGCCATTCGAGCCTGTCGTGTTTCTGGTGCCGTCACCTGTGCTCTGCAGACCCTGGGCGCACAGAGCAGGTTTTTCTGCCCCTCTGCCTCCCGTGGGGCTCGGCTGAGCCACAGGGAAGCAGATTCCGCACTGCCAGTAACAGAACAACATCTTCGGAAAACTAGTCTAGCTGGTACAGGAGGGGAACAGACTTTCACAGCTGCCCGGGGAATGAACCTAAGCAAACGTTATTTTGAAATTTCTTTCACATTCCTGCTCAGTACTTCCTTTTAGGGTTAAGTTCACTTCACTAAACTTCTGAAGGTCGCAGGGTGGTGGACACACGGGTGGGTGGTGATTGGTTTTTGTGGATATACATTGGCCCTGCGATTATAATTATCAGTGACACGGATGTTTATTTTATTAGCGCAAGTCTGTATTTGGGTTGAATTGCTGAAGCTGACATGTGACTAAACAGTTCATGGAGCCAGATGTTTACTGAAGCAATCCAGGTTATGCCCCTGAGTATAAGAATGACAGTCTGCTCGAACCTACACCCTACTGGTTAAAAGTCCACTCAAACCTACACCCTTGTGGTTAAAAGTCCACTCGAACCTACACCCTACTGGTTAAAAGTCCACTCAAACCTACACCCTACTGGTTAAAAATCCACTCGAACCTACACCCTACTGGTTAAAAGTCTGGTCCTTACACAACGCATTGGTCGGGAAGGGCTGCAAGCTCAGCTTTTGTGGTGTGTGTGGGGAAAAAAAAAACTTTCCCGTCCGACATCAGTCAAACATTTTTTAAATGCGCGGGGAAGAGCATGCGCCTGTATTTTGGTCATGGTCCGTTGATCTTATCGGTGAATGACATCCAGTGTTATTGTAGTGATGAGAACAACCAGTTGGCCAATCACCATTCAGAATTGTGCTCAGCGATGTACTTTACAACCAGTAAGAGCTAGGCCTAATTGCTAATTGTCACAACATAATACTAATGGCCGCTAACATAGGAGTGGACTGGAAGTCACACAGGAGCTGTGATGTTTGTGATGTCATCCAGAATAGCTCTGGCGTTGCGGTGCTTCCCAGCTGCTGTGCGGAGTGTGTGCGGTGTTTCCCAGCTGCTGTGCGGAGTGTGTGCGGTGTTTCCCAGCTGCTGTGCGGAGTGTGTGCGGTGTTTCCCAGCTGCTGTGCGGAGTGTGTGCGGTGTTTCCCAGCTACCGTGCGGCGTGTGTGCGGTGTTTCCCAGCTACCGTGCGGCGTGTGTGCGGTGTTTCCCAGCTGCTGTGCGGCGTGTGTGCGGTGTTTCCCAGCTGCTGTGCGGAGTGTGTGCGGTGTTTCCCAGCTGCTGTGCGGCGTGTGTGCGGTGTTTCCCAGCTGCTGTGCGGCGTGTGTGCGGTGTTTCCCAGCTGCTGTGCGGCGTGTGTGCGGTGTTTCCCAGCTGCTGTGCGGCGTGTGTGCGGTGTTTCCCAGCTGCTGTGCGGCGTGTGTGCGGTGTTTCCCAGCTGCTGTGCGGAGTGTGTGCGGTGTTTCCCAGCTACTGTGCGGAGTGTCCTGAACGGTTTCGCCATGAGCTTTCACCACGCACCCCGGGATCTCAGACTCGCGCTCGTGCCTGTCACCGGACGCCCGGGCGGGCCGCGCTGCCGAAACGTTCCCGGCCAATCGCGGGGCTGCGCTCGGGTTCGTCTTTCAGCCCGGGGGCGAAGGTCGCGCCGCGCTGCCGCGTGTAAGGGGGCGAAAGGCGATCCGCAGAGAGCCTCCGGCCGATTTCGGCACCGCGGCGGACTCCGCTGGCCCGTCTGTCCCTCCGCTTCATCCAGTTTAATAAACCGAACGCGCAGCTCAACACCCGGCTCGATTAACCGGGTGTAAATAAACTCACTGTCTAGGGAGTAACTCAAGGAGTCCCACAAAAATGAGCACACAAGCAGCGCTTCTCTTATCTTGTGCGCGGTTCTACAGCTGCATATCAGAGCCTGTGTGACCAGCCACATTTTTGTTTTTGCATTGCGAAATATTACCAAACATTTTGGCTTTAGTATATTACTTTAAAAACCTCCCGAAGACAAGCCGAAGGTAAAAAGACTTGCACGTGGAGTACATGTAAGTGTGGTCGGTTTGGAGGAATTGTTTTGCAGTGGGGGAAAGGAAGAAGTCCTTATTTAAGCAGAAGCGGCTCGCACGTCGGTCACTTAGCTGCGCCCGGCCGAAGATAAACAGGGTTTGGAGAGGAGGGACCCCCACCTGCCCGCTCGCTTTACTCACCTCTTCAGCCTCGTCCTCCTCAGGTCAAAGTTCAGCATTGTCCAAACAGAGGCGGAGAGTCTCGTCTGACCAGAAATCGACCGTGAAAACAATAAAAAAGAAAGAACGAACGAAGTGAGAAAAGAGGAAGGAAGGGAACGCTGAGACGTTGCAGTGACGCGTGCTCCTGAGAGAAAGCCGACGCCCCTCCCCCGCTCCCCGCCGCTCAGACCAGCGTGCTCTTCCTCTCCGGCGGGCTGGCGCCCGGGGGCTCGTAGGCGGCCGCCATCTTGGCCTGCTCCCAGCGGGGCGGCGCCGGCGAGCTCTGCATCACCACCAGGCGGATGGGCGAGGGCTGGGGCGCGGGCGCCGGGTCGGGGGCGTACTCCTTGCTCGGGTCCTTGCCCCGGCAGTCGTACAGGATGCAGGAGATGAGGAAGACGAGGAGCAGGATAACGTAGCTGGCGACCAGGATGATCAGGTTCAGAGTCACAGGGTCGATCTCCAGGTAAAATTCCATGAATCCCATGGCGACGGTGGCATTCCGCACGCACCCTGGGGGGCGTGGGCGGGTGGGTGGGGGGCCGGGGGGGCCGGGCTGAAGGCACGTCCGTCGCCTTCTTGGATCGGGTGGTCAGTGAGCTGGCTGGTGACAGCAGGTCCCTCTGAAGCTGGTCCTGGGCAGGACGGACGCCTGGCTTTGTGGTAAATATACTCTAATCCCTCTCCGCCACTCCTCCAGCCTCGAACCTCCGCAGCCAGTGACAGACAGCGCTGCGCTGACGGCATTAAGGACTTAAGCTGCCATTTTGAATTCTGACACTTGCACCAGTGTGCAGGGCGGGGGGAGGTGACTCTGTGAAGCTGAAAAAATTGGGAAAAGGGGAAAGGATCATATTTACTGTGGACCACATCCAATTTAATCAGAGCAAATCTGAGCTGCTCCTGTCCCTGAACCTAATTCGGAGAACCAATCAGGTTTGCTTCTGTTGACAGTCAATCAGATCTGCCCATTTCCCAGGAGGTACAGTCATGGTGGTTCTTCGTGACCTTTGTGCAAAGGATTTTAAGGGCAACTGGGATATACACTGCAATAATCAATCAATAAACCCAAATAATATGTTTGTTTGGACACATTATGCATTTAAAATTCTGAATGAAGAATGACCAGGTCTGAGCCTGGTACCAACAAAACATATTCCCTGACTTTTATTTTTTAAAACTGAGTAAACTTAACCTGACCGGAGAGAGTGCAGAAGGAGAAGGGAGCATTGCTCTGCCTGTGGAGTATGACCCTGTGCGTGAGTGTGTGCGCATGCGTATCTGTGTGTGTGTGTGACTTCATGCGTATCTGTGTGTGTGTGTGTGTGTGAGAGTGAGAGGGCTTACGTATCTGTGTGTGTGTGAGGGCATGTGTGTGTGTGTGTGTGTGTGAGAGAGTGCATGTGCATGAGAATCTGTGTACGTGTGTGTGCGCATGTGCATCTGTGTGTGTGTGTGGGCATGCGTATCTGTGTGTGTGTGTGTGTGAGTGCATGCGGAACTGTGTGAGTGTGTGTGTGCATGTGATGTAATGTGTTTGATGTGATTGGCTAGAGTGTGTGGGCATGCTGTGTGCTAAGGAGTGCATGTACGGGAGTTGGGTGAAATGCATTGTCAGTTGTTTTTGTGAGGCACAACCTGGGCTGTTGGACATGCATGCACTAGGTCTGAAGGTGTGTGAGGTAGCAGAGAGACTGTTAGTGTTTCAGTTTGCTGCTCAGTAGTAAGGACTTATGGGCTAAGGAGTGTGTCACTGATAAAAGGATTACTGTATGTAGTCAGGGAACAGTATGGGCAAAGCATATGTTAGTTTATTTATCATAAATAGCACACTGGCAGAAAATATACGCAATATAGACTTAATTATTTATTAAATAATTAATATTTGATAAAGTATGATTTGTTTGCATGATTAACCAAATATATTTTTTTTTTTGATAATCGTGGCAGTATATCGATTAATCATTAACAAGTTTTTGTTGAAAGTCGGGAGAGAGAAAAACAACGTATATTAATCTAGTGGTGAAAGTAAGAAATTCGGTTCTTAAATATGAAAATCTACCAATAGAGGGCAGTCATCAGTTAAATATTAACAGAAAATAAATCCACTTCACAGAATGGGTGAAACAGCGGCACCTGCAGGATAAAATAAGAATTTTCTCAATCTCCTGTCAGTTAACATACAGCACTGTTGCTTTGAAAGTTCAGTTATTTTTCTTAATGCTGTTTTAATTGTTAAGAATTATGGGACATCTGGAATGGCTGGACATTCCTTTTTAACACTGTGCCACTGTCAGTCAGGACCCTTGGAATCACTCCCCCCCGCCCCCCCCCCAGGTACAGCACCTCTGCATATGACATCTAATTGAACAAAATTTTTATTTTGCTGAAACCAACTAACCTAAAGTCATTCGAATTGGCCAGCAAGCAATGATGGTTTTGACAATAAACTTCAACCATTGTACAATGAATAAATAAAAATAAATAAATACAGTTCAAATGAAAAGCGAGTGAAAGCCCAAGTACCCACCGGGGGAGAGGAGTTAAATGAGGCCTAGTGACTCGTGGGCCCCTCTCTGTCTGCAGACGGTCTTCAGAATGCTTCATCTGCTCCACGCTGTTGTGTGGGGGCCCGGCGCAGGAGGGGGGTTACCTCACCGCACCCCTGACCGTCCGCTCCCCGAGTGGTCTGAAGTGCGTGTGCGATTGTCGTCAGAGGCCGCGCGATCCCAGGTCCCCCCACGGCTCCCCTCTCCAAATCTCAGCCCCCGTTTGCCTGCGGTCGGGGAGCAGATGTCTGTCGTCACCCGACGGCGATGGAGAGAGCAGATGTGGGATGTGTCACGGAGGTTTTTCAGGATCACACAGCCTGTTCCTGAGCAGTGAACCTCGAATTGTGCAACACCGCCTCTCCCCGATGCTGTTTAGTGTAGTCTGGCCCTGCTCCAGAGAAGCGTGGCCTTGCCCAAAACACCAGCGCCCATCCTGGGGTTTAATATAACTGCACTTATAATACTGGGAAAAGCTGCCAGTGCTACGCTGTACAGATGAATGTGTGATTCTAGGCGGGCAGTGTCATTAAAGATATCAGAGCATCACGAGTGTGAGATTGGATAACCCTGGAGTTGCGTTTGAATGTTTATTCCGAGTTTATCGTTTGAGACCTTGTGTTCCTCTCAGGGCGAGATTCGCCTGTGATCGCGCACGGTACGTCTAGTGAGTTGTTTATGACGAAATACGAGAACTCTTATTGAGATCGTACTGAGCCCAAATTAAGGTTTAAATTTTGGTTTTTTTTGAGAGAGAAAGAGAGAGAGAGAAACCTTTGAAAATTGGAACACTGTCAAATTTTTCACT
This sequence comes from Anguilla rostrata, assembly GCF_018555375.3. Taxonomy (NCBI): domain Eukaryota; kingdom Metazoa; phylum Chordata; class Actinopteri; order Anguilliformes; family Anguillidae; genus Anguilla; species Anguilla rostrata. The sequence continues at coordinate 29,497,594 of NC_057949.1, forward strand.
CCATTCTCATGATCTCATTTTGGTCTCGCAGAAAAACAAAATAAAAGAAGGCTTTGATATCTGACTTGTTGGATAGGAGGGCATGTATGTTTTACAGGATTCGGAGCTGATATTTCTCACCACAATTATTCACTTGAATGTGATGGAACGCTGTAAAATGAAGTGATAACTACTTCACTGATTATTATGCCACAACTGTTTTGAAAGCCACCTAGGGGTTATATCACTGAAGGAAAGTGTTTTGTTTGGGCAAGCCAAGCGTATGAAGTGTCCTTATGGTGAGTTATGGTGACTTAATATGCATTTCATAGATTAGCTAAGCGCTTTCCCAGGGTCTAATTCTGATTAAATAATTGCCTGTTATAGTTTAGGCGAAAACTGAACTTGTTTCAAGTTGTTTGATGCATCTGAGAACAGTTCATGGTTTACATGTGAATGACCTTGATATACCCCAAATACACCCAGTGATCTCAGTCAAGGCATTGCTTTTTCTCTGTAATGAAATTAATATCCAGGAGCAAATGAGTCATTCTTAAGCTGTGATGCAAGAGCTGCTTAAAACGGTCCTCCTGAAAGGGATTTTGTTGCCCGAACCCGGTTCATTCAGCCGAACTCAAAGGTATTCTTTGAAGGATTATCCCGCTCTAATCTGTTAGGGTCCCTTGTTAATCGTGGCAGAGGACTCACGGACGTTGATCTGCAGAAAGCTCGCGAGTGTGTCCACTGCTGACTGCGTGATGGCATAGACGTGTGTCACTGCTGACTGCCTGATGGCATAGACGTGTGTCACTGCTGACTGCCTGATGGCATAGACGTGTGTCACTGCTGACTGCCTGATGGCATAGACGTGTGTCACTGCTGACTGCCTGATGGCATAGACGTGTGTCACTGCTGACTGCCGATGGCATGAGACTGTGTCATGCTACTGCCTGATGGCATAGACGTGTCATGCGACTCTGATGCATGACTGTGTCACTGCTGCGCTGTGGCATACGGTAGGACTGCTGATGCATGACGTGTCACTGCTGATCTGATGTCATAGACGGTCTGCTGACTGCTGATGGCAAGGTGTCACTGCTACTGCTGATGGCATAACGTGTCACTGCTGACTGCCCATGCTAGACGGTTCTGCTACTGCCTGAGCTAGCGTGTGTCACGCTAGCCTGATGCAAAACGTGTCACTGTGAGCCTGATGGCTAGACGTGTCACTGTAGCGGGCTGACTTATTTTGTAGTAAACTGGCATCTTCTTCTGTTAGTTATATTAGGACAAGACTAAGTCTTATACTATTAAATATTTTATTTATTTATTTTATTTTAAATATATATATCTTTTATTTTATTTGAACATTCATGAATATTTGGTGAAAACAAGAGTAAGAACAGGCATGGTTCAGTGTCTGTAGAACTTTTTTAAATTTGTATCCTAGCTGAACTTGTTCCTCAGCATAACACATTAGGTTGGGCAGTGAGTGGTGTGTCCCTGTCTTGTTGCAATTAGAATTGTTTTGGAAACGCCTCACAAGCTGCGAATGGACATGAAGCAGTTTATACACGTTTGTCAGGGTCTTTGGCTGTGTTACGCAAGCGGGCGCGAGAGGCTGCCAACAGCCAATAAAAAAACAAGCGATTATTTACATAACGCGGCAACAATAAACAGATGTTTTCTGTCAGCCGTTAGCGCTTTCTAAAGGCGGGAGGCTGTGAGAGTTACCGTATGAACGCGCTAGGCTACACGCGCTACCATATAAAGACATGCTACAGGAAAGAAAACTGAAACCACCAATTTGCTTTATGTTTTTGTTTTATGGTGTGGAACAGTTGTACTGTCATTATATAGATTCTGTGCCAACTGTTCTTGGACTGCCTGTCATGCCATCAACGATAATGTGATCAGCTGAGTCATCAGTATATCATTCTTGCTTTTGTGGTGTGAGTGTCCTAGATTTTACCCTGCCGAGTTAATGACTAGCGCGAGGGTGGCTAAGTGTCTTAGCGATGTTTGTGTTGTGCATCCATGATCGGATTGAAAGAAAAAAAATTGCAATTTTGTGTTTTGAAAATCATCACTTTTTATTGTACACTGATACAAATGGGTTTTTTAATTCGACTGATTGTGAAAAGCTTCCTGTCGAGGCAAAGCACTCCCTTCTTGATTTCTTTCAGTTAAAGAGTTGACAAAAATAGATACAAAGTAGATCATAGAGGAGAATGTATAAATCTTAATGAGGACGATTCTTTATAGGAAAAACATACAGGAAGAGTTTAATGGCTGGTCTTTAAGAGACAGCTGGAAACTGAAAGTGACTTCCTGACCTTTGACCTTTTGGCCTGAACATATCATCTTGAAAGACCCGTGTTCTGCTCCTCCTGAGCGAGCGCTCGGGCGTGGCAGGCTGATCAAACGCTCGATCTGCGGCGCCGTCCGGACGGCTGTAACGCCAGGCCTGTTCTGCGACGGCGGCCTTTCTGCGCGCGGCCCAAACGGGACCGCTCCTGATTGCGCTCGGCGCGGGTACGAGGCGGCCGGCGCCATCGCTCGTGATGGTGTTGCTGCTGTGGGTACAGGGCGGTGTTGAGGGTGGTGTTGCTGCTGCGGGTACAGGGTGGTGTTGCTGTGGGTACAGGGTGGTGTTGAGGGTGGTGTTGCTGTAGGTATGAGCGTGCTCAGTACAGGCCATGGGGCCGATGTCTGTACAAAGGGGCGGAGCTTTAACTGAATTCCAAGGAGTTCTGACCGTGCGATTGGTGGGCGGGCAATTGGAGAGTGGTTGCTTGGGGGTGAGGGTTGCTTCGGGGGTGAGGCTGGTGGTTGCGGGGAGTGAGCGGTTCTCGGGGTGAGTGGTTGCTAGGGGGGTGAGGTTGCTCGGGGGTGAGTGGTTGCTTGGGGGTGAGCGGTTCCGGGTGGGGAGTGGGTTGCTCGGGGTGAGCGTTGCTTGGGGGTGAGCGGTTCTCGGGGTGAGTGGTTGCTTGGGGAGTGAGCGGTTTCCTCGGGGGTGAGGTTGCTGGGGGAGTGGTTGTCGGGGGAGTGGTCTGCTTGGGGATAGGGTTGCTCGGGGACGGTGAGATGGTTGCTGGGGAGTGAGCGTTCCAGGGGGTTGGTTGCTTGGGGGGTGAGCGTTCTCGGGGGGGGGAGTGGTTGCTTGGGGGTGGCTTGCGGGGGGAGTGGTTGCTCGGGGGAGGGGTTGGGGAGTGAGCGGTTCCTCGGGGGGGTTGTGGGGGTGAGGTTGCTCGGTGGGGGGTGAGTGGTTGCTTGGGGGTGAGGGTTGCTTGGGGGTGGGGTTGTCGGGGTGGGGTTGCTCGGGGGTGGGGGTGAGCGGTTGCTGGGGGGGTGAGCGGTTCCTCGGGGGGGTGGTTGTGGGGGGTGAGTGGTTGCTCGGGGTGAGCGGTTGCTCGGGGGTGGGGGTGAGGGTTGCTCGGTGGGGAGGGTCCTCGGGGGAGTGGTGCTTGGGGCAACCCTCTGTGTCCATGTTTTAGGGATTAACACCACACCGCGGAGTCCGGTGTCGGGACGACAAGACGGCTCGTCCCAGCGATGCACTTCACCTCGCCGGCGATAAAGTTAGCCCCCCCTCCCCCCAAAGCAGCGGCGTTCGCCTGGGGTCCCCCCCCTGACGCAAGCGAATCCCTCCATCAGTGTCTGGTGTCATGGTGACGCACGTCGACGCAGACGCCTCCTATAAAAATAACCGCCCGGCGCAGACTGAGGTATTTATAACTGAAGTTATTCAAACGCAACGGCTCTCCTGCCTCTCACCGGGACTCACAGGAAAGACCCTCCATGATTTCCTGCTGATGCGGCTGATTTCATGCAGGTTTAGTGCATTTCTGTCTTCAAATGCATTTCATTAGTGGCCAAAATCATTCAATACATTTGATGAGACAACTGCACATGCAGTAAGAATGTCTCTGCACATCTTTGGTGTTATTGACACCGTCTTCGTTATTTAATCTAAAACCATTAAGTCTGGCTGATAGCCATTAGTGTAATTCATAATAGGGCAGCACGGTGGTGCTGGGGGTAGCCTCACAGCAAGAAGGTTGTGGGTTCGAATCTCGGCTTGGGCCTTTCTGTGTGGAGTTTGCATGTTCCCCCTGTGTCCCCCTGTGTAATCCACTGCATGCTGGGATAGGCTCCAGCACCCTCTGCGACCCTGGATAAGCGGGTGTAGATAATGGATGGATATACTTCATAATCTGTTTAAGTGTTTTCACATTTGAGTAAAACAAATAGGAATTCGTTTAAATTTTATGTAATTCCATTCCCAGTTTGTCTAATTCAATCTTCCCATGAAGTAGCAGATTAAACCTTTTTTATTTCTGGCTGAAAGAAACAGTAACACTATCTTCAGTTTGCTTTTGAAAGTTCAGGTTGAACCATTTTGTGGTAGGCTTTGATCCGCCCGTGGGATTACTGTAGTACCCCATAAAACCCCACGTGCCATATAGGGGTCCTGAGATTCATACAAACTATTCCTCATATTACTGATCAAACACTTAAAATTTGAGGTCCATAACATGTTTTTAAAAATACAATTAAAATTAACACTACCATTCCCAGGAACAACATTGTGGCTCGATTCAGTGAACAATTCCTTTCCAGTCAGATACACTGCACATTGTCAGTACACAGATAATACAGACTTCATAAAGTATTGTACCAACGATTTTTCATGAAATTTGCCACAACAGCAGATGCTTTTATTAAAAAAATCATAGTCACAGAACTGAACCTCTAGATAACGACAAGGTTGCCAGTTTAAATCCCACAGTGACAAGGTGGCTGCTCTGAATATCAATGCTTGCTGGGCAAAGCATGTGCAGCAATAAACAGAAGAAGTCAATGAAATATACACTATTTTTATAGTGTAGTAATCCTGTAATTACTGTTTTTCCTTCAGTCACATAAATGAGATGCGTGATATACATTTATTATGTATCTCAGACCTGCGTTTGATTTATCTAATACTGGATATTAGCAAGTACAATTTCAAAACGAATGTCCATACCGGATACACAGGGTTTTCTGGGTAACATGTTAAAACGGGTCTCTCATTTCCAGAGTCACTCCTCTGCACTGCAGTATCTGAGCGCCAGGCTAACCGAGAGAGCTCTTCTTCTGTGGTGGCAGTGAAAGGAGACTCCTCCGCCTGGTTCTCATCTCCGCCGGGTCTGTCTTCGTTGCTTAGTCGTCCAAATTGAATTATTCCCACATTAAAGGTCATTAATAAGCCATTTTCTTTCCCCCCGGCCGGCGCCTGGCTGTTCGTCTTCATCACCATCACTTCTGCCAGCCTTGCGTCCGTCACTTCGACGCGGCCCGAATGTTTGAGGGCAAAGCCGTTAATGGTCTCCAGGGAGACGCCACGGCAACGGAGAACACTGGATATTAATAGATTAATGGCTTTGTGTCACTGAGGTCCAAAGGATGCACTCGTGTTTCCTTGCTGAATAATTCTTATGGAGCCTCCTAGCTTCTGGCTCCTTGAAGGAGCATTTAACGGGTTAGAATGTCCTCGAAGATGGCGCACCTTGATCAATTTCCCGGGTCAGTCAAGGACCTCGGAGACAAAGGACGAATAAAATAAGGGGTTGGAATGCACCCGTGTTGGAACGCACTCCAGGCATCCCCTGTTCATCCCTGCTGGGGCCTCTCGCTCACACAAACGCGCTTCCCCGCGTGGCCACCAGGGCGGCCTGTCTCTGGCCTACACAAACGCGCTTCCCCGCGTGGCCACCAGGGCGGCCTGTCTCTGGCCTACACAAACGCGCTTCCCCGCGTGGCCACCAGGGCGGCCTGGCTCTGGCCTACACAAACGCGCTTCCCCGCGTGGCCACCAGGGCGGCCTGGCTCTCCCTGCGGCGCTCTTTCTGGCGCTGGCGGCGGACCTTCCAGCAGGCGGCGCTGGCGGCCAGCAGCAGCAGGCCGGCGGACAGCAGCACCAGGCCCAGCACGGAGATGGTGGAGCCGTGCGTGTTGAAGGCGTAGGCCACGGCAGTGACCACCAGGCCGGCGATCAGCACCACCACGCCGAACGGCACCGTGCAGCGGTAGCAGGACAGCTCCGCCCCGCCCGTGGCCGCCGTCAGCTGGACCTCGCTCACCAGCGGGGCGTCCGCCATCGTCACCGTGCGCTCCCCGCGGCCGTCCCGCGGCTTCTCCGCGCGCGGCGTGTCCGGTGCCGCGCCCGCCCCCGCCTTCAGCTCGCTGTCTCTCAGCTCCGTCATGGCGCTACGCCGCGGTGCGGCCGGGTCCGAGTCACTGCGGCCTTCACTGGGCTGATCGGCTCATGGTTCGGAATCTGTAGAATAAAAACAAAGGTGTTCTCAGTTATTTTCTGTTCATTTGTACAATATCTATAGGGGCGTCCCTGGATTTGCTGGATTGGCAATATTTTGATTTAACCCAGCTTGGTGTGGGGCAGCTATGTAGCAAAATAGGCTACTGAGTCTGCAGGGCGTAAAGGTTATGGTTTAGATTTGGGGGGTTGTGGGTTCAATTCCCAGCTGGGGTGCTACAGTTGTACCTCTCAGCCAGGTCCTTGAGCTCAGCTGCTTCTGTAAGACATCTTGCTGCAGAATGGATTCCATGCAAATGGGTAAATGCTCTAATAGGAAGTCATTTCACAGGGTAAAGGACAATCATTAGTCCTGCTCCAGACCGTTCGCTTGTCTGCATCAAAAGGGCTGAAGCAACCAGTAGAGTCAGAGATCTCATGAAGTGGCAAAGAACACTTGTAAACTCGCCAGTCAATTACAGATTGACCTTCTCAGAACTGCATGTTGGCATTCCACTATGGTCAGTGAGAGAGAGCGAGAGTGTGTGTGTGTGAGAGAGAGAGAACTAGTCTTGGCTGCCTTCTATGATTATACTTTGTTTTTGTTGGCATTGGACACACACGTTATGTCTCATTGTCTTTGGTGCTGTTTCCAGAATAGTACTTGATAGCTTCTTCCTTTTCTTTGTATTGCCAACCCCAGCTTTGGAACGGGGTGGCGGTGTGGGGATGACGGTTCGAACTGTGGGTCCGCGTAATCATTGATAACTTCTGAAATGAGCTGACGTACATGTGACTCTACTGAATTTTACACGCTTCAAGTGCACCATCTCCCAAACCCCGAACACAGCTGATCCGATGTATGCGATTAGAAAAGGATCCTCTTGGATACGAGTGCTTATATTAACGTAGAAAAGATTTCAGAACATAATTATGGATCATTTAAAAAAAATTTTTTAAAAACATTAAACCCTGCGGTGTGTTTTGTCATTTTCTTCGAAAGGAGAGTAAACAATTACGAATCAAATCATATAATACGTTTTAAAGTGGTTGTAATCGCTGTTTTTACTCAAAGACGTTCCAAAAAGTGCTGGCGATAGTAAATGTACTTTAACATTACGACATACGTAATAAAGTGAAGTTAGCTTTATAAGACAGTTGGATGTTAGAAGCAAAGTGTACATGTATACTGACCGTGTTTACGTTTGCAACCACGGCTGTAACCACGCACGTCGCTCAGATCAAATAAGATCCCTTTGTTGTTTACTCGGACTTACGGGATTTTAGCGCAGAAAAGAAGACTTACCTTACGCTTGTGTTCTCTGTTCTTGCGCGAGCTTTCTGACTTGAAGACGTGTGCTCATCGTCCTCTCGAGTAGGAGAGTAACAGATTTACCAAGTGTTTTTAAATAATGCGTTTTCTAGCCTGTTCAAAACAAATAAACGTTTTGATGTTTTGAAACGAAAAAAAAAAACGGATAGTGTACGGTAGTACAACACAAAAAGTCTACAGTAAATCTCTCGCACTTGAAGAGGCTCCTCGCTTCCCTGCAGTGTCAGTGTACACCCGCGTTGGCTGCGCGAGGAGTTGGAATTCGAGTCTCATTCATCGGGTGTCTGGCTCACGCGCTTCCTTGAGGAGAGACTTGTACTCCCATTATACTGAAAGGGAGGGGGGGGGGGTCTGAAAGGTCTCCGTGACTCACAGGGGAGTTTTCTTAGCGGGGAACACATCTCACACACACAAACACGCACTCAGAGACAGTTTAACCCCCTGGCTTGGCACAGGATGTATGTAAGCCCAACATGTGAGTCTTAAACTGATATCTGAATATCATGGTCCTAGTGGAAATTCCAGCTTGGTTCCAGCCTGTTTTGAAGGTGGTCTGGAGATGGGCAGGCTGGCAGCAAGATTGTTGAGATGGCAACCATGCTGGTAGGAACGTGTCCAGCTGGTGGACCAGCTTGGTACAGACAACAGATCATCACCAAATTCCAGATGGTATCCAGCTGGCTGAACCTGGTTCCAGCTAGATTCCGTCTTAGGCTGGTACCTGGATGACAAATCTTTACACTGTGATTTAGCACATTTGTTTGGAAGATACAAAAATATATTGCGAAGATTTAAGAACAAGAACTTGGCAAACAACTTTGCAGATTAAAATTTCTGCATGTGGGAACTAACTTTAGAATCATTATTTCTCAGTAAAAAATAGTACTTGGTTGCCATATATCACACACTACTTCGATCCAGACACTGTGGTCAGGTAGCTATAAACACTCTACAAGAAGAGGGAATAAAGAATGGTGATTAAATTGTTACCATGTATCAAAATTAAACATGACAAAGGAAGACTTAAGATGCTCAGTCCAGTCGGTCTCCACAACGGTTGCAGGTTTGGCAGGTTCTTAAAATTTTTAACAGAATGAAAGAAGCGGATTGCAGAACATATGCCAGGCAGTTCTGTCATCAGGAAAAGACAGTGTAGTTGGAAATGAAAATTTCAGAACTTAATGAGTGAACGTACTATACCTTCACATAGGGAATTGAAGTTTTTAAAGCACAGAAGACCTGCTGTGTTCCAGCGCTAGCGTAGGGCATGCAGCTCCTGCAGTGTTGTTTGACAGATGCAAGTGATGATGGGATGCATGTGTAATTTAATTTACGTGTTTCTTCTCCTGCCGTGTGACAGGACCCACATTAGCCCCTCCCTCGCTCTCCGTTCTCCAGCACGCCCCGCCCCAGTTTGGCAGTAACCGAGCAACAAGCCGAGATTGATTGAGTGGCCAGTTCCTGGCGTCATACAATTTTTATCTTCTTGCGTTCTCAGCAGACTAAGGAACAGCCCACCCAAACCATCCATGGGTCTGTCCCAACATAAATCACCATGTCTCTTTTTTTTTTTTTTGTAGTGTGCACATTAAGTTGGACTGTACTCAGAATCTAACGGAGAGCTTTGTCCACCGTTACCTGCGTGTGGGAGCTGGAGCAGAGAGAGAGTCCACAGGCTGCCAGTTCATCCCTGTCCATCTCACACTGCCTTCTTTAAGCTCTTCTGGTTTTTAAATCCAGGGCTGCCCAACCCTAACACCCTGCAGGTTTTCACTCCAACCCTAACAAAGCACACCATTCAACAGCTAGAGAGCTACCGTCCTGTAGGTTTTCACTCCAACCCTAACAAAGCGCACCTCATTCAACAGCTAGAGGGATTTGGATGTGGGGTTCGGGGGGGTGGTGTTGGTTGTCAGTTGTTTGGTCGGGGTTTGGGTGGTTTGGATATTGGTTGTCGGGAGGGGGGGTTGGATGTGCATTGTTGGGGGAGATTTGGATGTGAGTTGCTGGGGGGCCTGGGGTGGGGGTTGGGTGGGTTTACCTACTAATGCGGTACAGTTCAGAAATGTGATTTTAGATGGAAGGAGAAGAGGTGTGAGGGCCCAGCCCTTTTGTCTCCTGGTTTCCTGTTACATTTTTGTGTCTTTTTGCATCATCCAGTCGTACAGCATTGAGTATTCTAGACCCGCCCTACTCACACATACATAGAGTTGCATCTTGAGAAGGGGCTACTGCCAGGTCATGTGATGAGGGCTGTATGCTTTATGCTTTGCGTGCCCTGTGGGGATCACTGAACGGAATGGGAGGTGCTGACCGCAGTGGACACACAGCAGGCCTCAGCTGCTGAACTCAACGCAATGCAGATTCACTTACTGCTCTCCATTGTATTGAGTGATAAAAAATGGCTCCAAGTCAGGTGTGTGTGTGTATATGTGTCCCACCTGCCCCACCTCTCTCTCTCTCTCTCTCTCTCCCTCCCCCAGGATCAAGCTGTAACAGCGGTGCGAAGGATGAAATACAATGAAAAATGTCCATTATTTGGCGGTGCTTTCAGCCTAAGTGACTAATAAGTGCCTTTAATGTGGTAAGCAAACATCACAAGAGCACAATTTCTAGACTTCAGATTTCAATTGCAGAAAAGAGCAATTAATGTTATTACATTATTGTGACTATGGGTGTATAGTTTATTATATAATTATTATTGTTATTATTATTATTGTACTTCAGTTTAGATAGTTGACCTAAGATGGAGGGATATAATTAGAACCTGCTTCTGCTCCAGCTGGATGGATACCATCTTGAGTTTGGTGAGGGTCTGTTGTCTGTACCAAGCTGGCCAACCAGCTGGACATGGTTTTGCCAGCATTGTTGCCAGCTCAACCATCGTGTTGCCATCTTGACCATTTCTAAACCAGCTTCAAACCAGCTGGACCAGCTTAAAACTAAGCTGGAATTTGCCACCAGGTTAGGCATACTGTGGCCGCATATATAAACGTTTAGAACTGAGCAGCTTAGCCAGAATTTCCAGCTTCCAGCGGTTGACGTTCCACGTTAGGCAGGCGCGCGTCGCTGCCGCAGTTTCCGTGAATTTCGCCTGTCTGCCCGAGGGACAGCGACCAGGAAGGGCTGTAGAAATGTCGCTGCAATTCAGTGACGAACAGTTTCAGGAGGCTTGGAAAGAGCTGGACGACCCCCAGGTGGAAGGATGGGAGCTGTTTACAGAAACCATGGGGGTTAAAATCTATCGGCAGCATAACAAGGTAAAAATCGAAAGTTGCGACTTTCGGTAAGGGCTCGTATCCACTCGTATGCGGATCCTGGCAAACCGCGTCACCCGAGGCGAAACTTTTAATTCTCCATCTCACTGAACACACGCTGAAAGCGATGTATCCGCATCCGACAGAGCAAATGATACTGTTTACCTTTCGTTCAGTGTGAGGATATTTGCTTTATGTCACTGATAGACTAATCTGAGTACTGCAAACCATAGCTACTGCGTCTACGTTTTGCATTTGGTACGCTGACAGCAAATACAAGGATTAGCATGTAGTATAAAGTTAATGCCACGCGTTTAAATAAAAACAGATTTGTGATAAATCCTGGTTCGTGCTTTCCGTGTAATTCGATTTAAAGGCTGTCAGTGTAATCAAATCTACAGAATGCGGAAACTGTCCGCAGTGTGTCGCCATGATCATTTAAAGGAACATCGTCAAATAAAACCGGCCCTCACCAAAATACGAATTCGCGCTTCTCTTCACTGTGTAGGCTACAATGATGTTCTTTTTTTTGTAAAGTAAATCATTGTTGCACAACCTAAATGTAAGCGTACGTTGCTGCTTTGAAATTTCACAATTTCGACAACGAAATCTCCTTGAAGCCTTTAAGCTTTAAGTTTGCCTCAAATATGTGATTTAATACCCAAACGCAAGCTTAAAACAGTAATTTAATGCGATTTCGCAGGAAACTGGTCTTTATGAGTACAAAGTCTTCGGCGTTCTTCCCTCCTGCGGTCCGGAGCTGTGTACCGAGGTCTACATGGACTTGGCCTATCGGAAGAAATGGGACGGTTATGTCAAAGGTGAGTAAACTCAGTGATGGCAATTTAGAGATTGAGACCACCGAACTAAATGGGAACTAATTAAACTAATAAAGATCTGTATTCGTGATTGAGATTCTACGCCTGGTTAAATTCAGGATTTCCCTGTTGTGGTGTAGCCTGCTAACTTTAATACTAGCTATCAAACGATGTATTACTGTTTACTAATGTGGCAGGACATATAAAAATACATTTGATGGATTTTTTTCGAACTCTGTGTTGTCTTGCAGTCTGCCTTGAAAGTGTCCACAGGTACCGTAGTTTAGCCACTGTCTGTATCCTAGTTACGGTAACTTCCTGTTGCTGTAGAGAGTGTGGGAACGGAATATCTACTTAGTCGGGGGGAGTGATGCCGGTTGTAAATCGGGTTTGTTTAACACCTTGAATTTAACTAATTTAGGGCCAAGTCAGACTGGAATTAAAAATTTGGTGTTACGACCGATCCGTTTTACAAGTGAGCCTGCCTCCATGCTGTGTTAATTTTAGTCTGTGTTGCGTCTGTTGCCCGTGTCTAGTTTGTCTGTGCAGCTAGCATTAGATTAGCAGTCAAAAATGAATAATAATTAAAAAAAAATTTTTTTTTTAAACAATATAAAAAATGAAAAGGTTGTGTAAGTTACTCTGGATAAGAGCATCCGTTAAATGGCCGCAGTGTAATGTAGACTCCTCTATGGTTCAACCTGTGTTTGTTAAGCAAATGCACCCACTGAGCAGTATGGAAGGTAGAAAAAATGCTTTTTA